>NC_045738.1:795407-796110 GCF_008692095.1 Etheostoma spectabile | reverse complement strand
TGTTGTCTTTTCCTGGTTTTAAAGGTTGCATTACAGTAAAATGATGTACTTTTCTGAACTTACCAGACTGTTCTAGCTGTTCTATTATTTGCTGTTAACCACTTAGTCGTTATAGTCACATTACTGAAGATTATTTATTTTAAATCCAAGTGTGAAAATATTTTGTCAAAGCATCAGTTGTCAACATTACAATATTGCTGCAATATTGATAGAGGTATTTGGTCAAGGTTATTTTATTTAAGAGGTGTAGGAACGGATTTGGGAGGAGAGAGAGTCGCCACAGTTATAAGGTCTGAAGAGGTTAGTTATACTGGAGGAAGTCTTTTGGGTTGGTGGCAAAACGTTTCATAGCGCTAGTAACTAGTCTCGTGAGCAGAGTGTCTCGTCACACCCTCAAAGTTAAAACCGCTCACTCCGGGGGGATCCTGAGCGCGCACTGTCCATCTTAAAGTAGAAACAGTAATAAAATGGGGTATTTTAACAGTAATTTACATTTTTACTTTTAACTGTACTTTTCTATTAGTGTAGGTGCAACACTCCACGCATATGTGTGTGTGGGCGCGTTATACGTTGTGTAACATTGCCTCATTTAATGTGAAAGTAGTTCTCCATTATCACGCAGCTTCTCTCTATCTTGCTTTTGTCAGTATATATCTGTGTGTGTGTGTGTGTGTGTGTGTGTGTGTGTGTGTGTGTGTGTGTG
>NC_045738.1:786113-795386 GCF_008692095.1 Etheostoma spectabile | reverse complement strand
GCAAGTGCAGCCTCTCAAACGGTTTCAACGCATTTTCATTCAACCAGCAACACCTCTATTTCTTGCCAGTGACAGACTGCCTCAGGCTGGCAATATAAACGTTTTTTACTGTCTAAACAAAAAGGAGAAAAGAGAGCTCTGGCTTCAGTATCTCTCTTTGGAAGAAAATGGGAATCTCCACCACATACGGTTTACTGTAGTGCTGATTCAGGGCTGAATAGCATGGGGCCTCTTAAAAGGAGAATTCCAGCCGATTTCAACACATAGCTCTGTTTGTAAATGTGGAGTGCTGTCAGTAGAGAGAAAAACGATCGGTGCTGCCTACACCGAGTTATCCTCCTGCTAGAGTTAGCACCCACCAGGCTTAAACAGGTCAAGTTTTAAACACGTTTTTAGCCTCTTAACATGTTCAAAATGTCATTAAAAAGTGCCTAACCGGGGGCGCTGTCGAGCATGGGTAGAGAGTAGACGCGCCGTTGCCAGCTCCTACACATATTTCCATTAATTTGGTTTTAAACGTCTGTCTTGCTCGCTTTCTTTCTCTTATTTGGTTTCGGACTGGCCAAGACATCTGCCGACATGTCCGGGAAGGGTCCTGCTCGTCCAGAACGTCCAGCTCGAGCTCAAAACCGACATGCTAACGAGAAAGCTAATCAGCCTTCCCACGCACACGACGACGACGAAGGAGGCCCGTCACTCTCGCAGTTGGTAAAACTTATTGAAAGCTTCAGGGCTGAAACCCGCGGTTCACTTGGCACCCTACAGTCTACTATAGACTCTTTTGGGACTTTTCAGGGAACTTCCCTGCAAGACTGCGACGATAGGATCACGGCGCTTGAGGCTACATGTGAACAGCTAGCTAATTGCAACAAGTTGCTAATGGCTAAATCAGAAGACCTCGAGTCAAGGAGCAGACGACAGAATCTACGTGTTGTGGGTGTACCTGAAAACATGGAGGGGCCGCAGGTCACGGCATTTATGACCAAGTTTTTTGCCGAGACGCTCGGTATGGAGATTCCTGATGGGCCAGAGATGTTGGACCGGGCACATCGCCTGTCTTTCCGTCAAGCCTTGGGTAGAAATGCCCCTCCGAGACCCATGGTTGTAAGGGTGCACCATTTCAGGGTGAAGCAGCGCATCCTTCAGCTGGCCAGAGATAAGGGTCCGCTCACCTTCCGCGGACACGCGGTTTATATCTTCCCTGATTTTACTGCTGAGGTCGCTAAGCGGAGAGCATCTTTCACCAATATCAGAGAAGCTCGGGCTGCAGACACAAGTACGGCCTGCTGTACCCGCTAGGCTCCAAATCACATTCAACTGCAGCAAGCTCAGCTTCGTTACAGCGGAGGAGGCAGCAAGCTTCTACGCGGAGACCATAGCCCCAACTCTCCGGGGGGGATCGGTGAACACGCTAATGGTGACTTCTCACCGGCCTCTTGACCGGTCTCTTATCCCACACATTCTGGACGGTGCGGGACCGTTTACTATTTTTCCTCTTTTTCCCCCCCTCATGTTTAAGTAGGCTCCCCTGTTTTGCTCGGCTTCATATGTTTTAAGGTGTGATCAGAAACAAATTTATGCTTCATCTTGTTCGACTTTATTGTAAAATGCTATGGACGTTTATACTACGGTATATATTGTTTACTTGTGGAGCACTGGTTGGATGCACAGTTAGGAGCATGATTAGGGTGTAGACGCTTAGTTCAGGGAAGCGTTTTGGGAAGGAGGATTGGGTTGGTTTGTTTTTCTTTTTTTCTCTGCCTTTTCTCCACGTTGTTTGTTTGTTATGTTACGGTTTATCAGAGGGTATTGTACACTGAGTCTTACACTGCACATATCTTTAGCACATCTATTGTACGTACAGTGTGGGAGCATGGTTGATAATGCAAAATTAATTATGCTCTTGGAATGTCCACGGATTCAGGCCCATTAAACGTAAAAAGATTCTTAATTACTTAAAAAAAGAGAAAGTACAGATTGCTTTACTACAAGAGACCCATCTAGATGACAATGAGCATCTAAAGTTAAAAAGAGAGTGGGTCGGCCATATTTACTATTCATCTTTCACCAGTAATAGTAGGGGGGTAGCCATACTAGTCCACAAATCCCTGCCTCTGACAGAGGTGCAAGTTAGGGCTGACGCATGCGGTAGATATGTAATGATTAAGGGGACGCTCTTTGGGGAAACCGTCTCTTATCTAAATGTGTATGCCCCTCCGGTTCGTTCCTCTGATTTCTACACCAAGGTGTTCTGTCTGTTCTCTGAGTGGATTGTTGAGTCTTCAGTCATAGCTGGCGACTTTAACTGCTGCCTAAACCCTGGCCTAGATAGATCTAGTAAAACTGTACAGTCTAATATGGGGCAAGGTCGATCCCTACTTGGCTGCTGCATGGATGTTAATTTTATCGACACTTGGAGGACCCTTCACCCCACCGATCGGCAGTATACATTTTATTCAAAAGTACATAAATCATCCTCCAGGTTGACTATTTTTTACCTCAAATGCGCCATTCAGAGAGTTATTTCTCTGCTCTTTGGCAATATAGTTTCAGTGGTCATTCGCCATGTTTTTGTAGTCATGTCAGTAGGGCTCAATGTATTAGGGACATGGCGCTTCCCAACCATCTACTTAAAATCCCAGTTCCAAAACATATCTTAGGGAACAGTTTAAACTATTTCATGACAGAGACAACACCCCAGATGTGTCACCTAATTACTTTGGAGAACTGCTAAGGCTGTTATTCGGGGCTCCACTATATCTTTTCAATAAGTCTTAAGAAAAACAGAAAGCAGAACAACAGTTTTCTTGAGGAACAACTAAGCAAATTGCAGGAGAATTTAACCTTAAGCCTTCGAAGGCCTCAGCTCCAAATTGACACTACCAAAGCAGCTCTGGACACTCTTCTGTCAAAGAGGCTCAGAAATCCATACTGTTCAGTAAGCATAAGATATATGAATTTGGTAACAAGCCGAGCAAGTATCTAGCCAATTTGATTAAGGGTTATACTGGCTCCCAGGCTATCCCAGTTGTAAAGAACAGGGCCGGTACAAGAGTCCATAGCAACAAAGATATAAACAACTCATTTCTCGATTTCTATGACACTTATCAATTCCGAATCTGATCACAGTTCAGACAATTGATTGCATGATTTTTTATCATCAGTTAATCTCCCCCAAGCTTCTGAGACTCAAAAAGAAGGCTAATAGGCCTATTCCCATGAGGAAGTAAAAGAGGCCATCAGTGGCTTACAAAATAACAAGGCCCCGGACCTGATGGCTGACCCCGAATTTTACGAAGCTTTTGGGTACCTGTTGCTGACCCCATTCTTAATATTTATCTCATTCCTTTGATTCTGTGTTCTCCCTGACACTAGATGGACGCAAACATTTCCCTAATTAAAGAAAAGCAAACCTGCAGATGATTCACCTCCTATAGCCGTAGCCCTGCTAGAACGTAGACCGAAATTTTGGCTAAAATTCTGGCTAGAGATTGAGGGTGTTCTCCCAGATTTAATTTCAGTGGACCAAACTGGGTTTATATGGGTCGTAACTCACGTAATAATGAGGAGACTATTGAACCCTCAACGTATGGTTCAACGTCAAGGTCAAATCTCTCGTCATCTCCCTTGACGCAGAGAAGCCTTGATAGGATTGAATGCCCAATTTGCTAGGTGTTCTTCAAAGTTTAACCTTGGGGACAACTTTATTAAATGGATATCTTTTATATACTGCTGCCCTCGGGCCTCTGTTTTTACAAACGGCCTGAGATCTTCCCCGTTCTTGGTAGCCGAGGCACGGGCAGGGTTGTCCGCCTCGCCACTTTTATTTCGCCCTGGCTAGTGAGCCCCTAGCGGAGGCCATTAGATCAGATCCTTTGGTGAAGGCATCAAAGTGGGTTCCATGTGTCATAAAATCTCACTCTACTGTGACGATGTCCTCCTTTACCTAAATAGTCCTGAATCCTCTATTACACGGGTTGTCGACATAATTAATTCCTTTGGCCGTTTTTCAGGTTACAAAATTAACTACTCTAAGTCTGAAGCTATGCCCCTCACTTCTCATGTATCTTGGTCCCCGTGTGACTCTGCCCCGTTCCGTTGGTCCCCATCCGGTTTTGTCTACCTGGGCATACACATCACTCCCTCTCTTTCAGGCCTCTATAAAGCCAATTTTGTACCCACAATTCGTAAGATTAAGGAAGACCTAGCCCGATGGACAGCTTTGCCACTGTCGCTCCTAGGCAGGGTGAATCTTATTAGAATGGCTATACTTCCCCGGTTACTGTATCCTTTCCAAATGATCCCAGCCCTGCTAACGAGAAAATCACTTTCTGTTATAAATAGTTCTGTGACTTCCTTTCTCTGGAAGAACAAGCGAGCCAGGTTGAAACTCACTACGCTACAGCGCCCCCTCGAGGATGGTGGCTTGGCAGTACCGGATTTTAGACGCTACCAGTTAGCATCTCTCTGCACTTATATCTGGCACTGGTTTGACAAGGGCGCAGAATCCACCTGGCTTGATTTAGAGGCTGCCCCAGTGGCCCCTATTCCCTTGCACCATTTTTATATGCTTCTAACGGTGGGCTCGCCTTAACTAAAGGGGAATTTTATCTTACAAGAACTGTAAAAGTCTGGAAGACAATGAGAAAGTTAGAAGCCAAAGTGGGTTTTTTCTCCCTCCGTACACCTGTCCGTTTGAACCCAGATTTCCCTCTGGTCTGGCCGACCAAACCTTCTCAGTGTGGTTTAGTAGGGGTATAAAGACTGTGGGTGATTTGCTGACAGAGGGCACTGTGTTACCTTTTGATCAGCTTAGAGAGAAATACAACCTTCCACAGAACAACTTTTTTAGGTATTTGCAAATACGTAGTTTCATTCTTTCTAATAGCAGGCCGTATCCTGATGGGTTTTCCACTTCTGCTGTGGAAAAGGCTCTCCTGAAGCCTGACTCCAGAAAACTCATTAGCAGGCTCTACAAGGCCCTGTCAATTTCAACCATTGACTGTACGGCTCATGTCAGATCTCTCTGGGAAGCGGACTTTGGGGGAGCTATCTTGGACGATGTATGGGATGATGTTTGGTCAGGCCCTGCAGGTTGCTTATTTACCAACAAAGCTAGGAATGCAATTTAAGGTAATACACAGGCTCCAAATCACACCAGCCGGCGAAACGCATAGGTTTACCCCACTGCTCTCGAAATATTGTAACAATGTAAGTTGTCGAAGTTCATATTTCCACTGTATGTTCGAATGCCCCTTTATCAGTGACTTCTGGTCAGATATGTACAGAATTGATGTATCAAGAAACAGCTATTGTTAACTCCCGTTGGCTGTATTCTAGGGTTAAATCTTAAAGCAATGGGTCTTAGCCCCTCCAAATTGAGGCTGCTGGAGGTGCTTCTCTTCAATGCAAGGAGTTGCATTCTTCTCCTGTGGATCTCAGACTCTGTTCCCACAATTCCACAATGGACTCGAAGTGTGTTGGAGTTTCTCCCATTAGAAGCTATTAGCTTCTGGCTCAGGGACATGCCTTTTCGCTTTTTAGAAATCTGGGACCCCTTCTTGGACTATATTGGGGAAGATGGTGCACGGACTCTTCAGAGGGGCCTCTATGGTCTAGCATGGTCTGAGATCTCGAAGTATATTTCCAAATGATATGCAATGGCTACAGTACCTCATGTTGACTGATTATTTTTAGTGTGCCTCAAGTGTGCAAACCTTCTATTTTATTTTATTTTAGTTAATTCATTTTATTTTTATTTTAGTTATTTCATTTTTTTTTTTTTTTTTTTTGTTAAGAAGTTTTGGTGGGCTAAAAGGAGGGCTTTATTCTTTACTTAATGCCTGTCTTCTTTTATACTGTATGTGCCCTTTGATAGAAAAGTTTAATAAGATGTTATAATAAAAAAAAAAAAAAAAAAAGTGCCTAACCATGTGCAGTGATTCCCTCCAAGTGAACAGTGAAAAAAGACTGCTGTAGATGTAAAAGAAATACATGAAGGTTCTGCTAATTGAGCTCTGTTTAGTTTTCCTTTAAGTCTTCCAAAATTTGCCACAGATAAAAAGTAGTCCAACAAAAGGTGACTCCTCCTCCAATCCAACCGCTTTAAGTGATGACTGGATTTAGCAGATATTTCAGTCAGATCTCACAATTCCTAACATTCCCTCAGCATGTTTTAGAAAGTGGAAAAATGTAACTAAGTTGGAGAGTGTCATTCCAGTCCCTGGTATTCCAATAAGTATTGACAGAAATGTGACTCTTTCGATGCAATATCCTGCTTGGTCTTCAGTAAACAATGTCATAATTCATTTCTGATTATTAATAGAAAAACAATATCTTATCTAATCATTTTGTGTTGGTTGTTATATTTTATTTAAGGAAATCGGCATGACAGACATTTTAGCTTCCACCCTTAGCCACCAGCAGAGAAGACGCTGTGCCAGAGCAACCAGCACAGGGAGAGTCTACCAACCTTCAGTTACTGGATGTTAAAGAACTCTACGCTAAGACGCCATGATGTTATCTCAACAACTCATCCTCCGCCACTTCAACTTCTCAGTTCTGAGAGCATGATCAGTGGCTGCCCACGTGGGACTGCTGGGATTGTCGGGAGTAATTAAAATGCGATAGGGCGGCTGTCAATCAATGTCTTCCAGTGATGCCGGCCCCTGATTTGTCCAGGCCCGTAAGCAACTGCGTACCCTGTTTACCAATAATTGCGCGTCTCAATCACTCTATTCTCACTGGCTACAGTGTTACCCACCAATTGCAAAATTCACCTGCATTTGGCGGTGGTCGGGTGTTAATTTCAGGGCCTGTCCAAGAACATTTAATAACATTTCAGAGTGAATATTTCTTCCAATAACACAGTTCTCTCCGTTTTTAACAAAGCTCTCTCTACCCACCCCAAACCACCCACACACACACACACACACACACACACACACCACACACACACACACACACACACCACACACACACACACACACACACACACACACACACACACACACACACACACACACACACACACACACACACACACACACACACACACACACACACACACACACACACACACACCACACACACACACCCACACACACACACACACACACACACACACACACACACACACACACACACACACACACACGGCCCAGAGAGAAGTATTAGTAGTGATGAAAGCATCGTTTAGAAAAAGCAGTTGAATGTAGACTCGCGTTATTTCCCCTGAGAAACTCATTCTTAAGATGCATCAATAAGCCCTCACATTTCTGCACAACAGGCCTGAACTGAGATTGTTCATTTTAAATGAATATAGCTTCCAGCTATTTCATTAAATTCTCCAAAATATAAAGCATCTCTTGTTAAACTTTTTTCCCTGATTTTAATAAAACTACTAAGAAAACATAGAAAAAAAAACCTCATTGGATTTAGTAGTTAGTCAGAAAATGTAATTGCAAACTGTAGAAAGTCGGAGAGAGCAGCAAAGTTCAGTACCATGATTTCCTCTGAGAAAGGCAGGTTCAACGACCAATATAGCACAGCAGCACCTGTGGACATTAATTCAGTCTGTTTGTAGCATTAAAGTGGCAAATGTCATATGTGGCTTAATTTATTTGCAGCTTCTACCTGACATTTACCTTCAGACTACAATGACATTGTCCAGATACCTACTCTAACTTTTATAGCTTTCCACTGGAACACTGTTCCTTCGGGATACTGATCTGAGACCAAGCGGCTTCCTGTGACAGGCAGTGGGAAGAAAGCAATGATTTGGTTTAAATTAAAAAGTCATATGTTAACACACCAACACAAAGGTCCTAATATCAAACTAATTAATCATCTGCTCTGTTATTTTATTGACATTAGTGGAAGGTTTAAAGCATGGTAACATCCTTGCTCCAAACCAGAAATTAATTGGTGATGGCGTAGTGGATGTGACACATGCCTCTGGGGTGGGAGATCTGGGTTCGATTCCTACTGCAATACATCAACCAATGTGTCCCTGAGTAAGACACTTAACCCCTGGTTGCTCCAGAGGCGTGCAACCTCTGATAAATAGCAATTTTAAGTCACGTTGGATAAAAGCATCCGTTAAACAACATGTAATGTAATGTTTGAATTCCTTCACTAGCCCAACTCATTGTGTGGTCTTTAATTTTATTTGGGATGTAACCCGTTCCACAACACTTTAGCCAGACAAATAAGGACGGTATAATTACAGTAATAGCCTATACCATTTCCAAGATGTAATATTAGGCTAATATTTTAATAATTAAGTCTTAATTCCTCCCCTCTCCCTGCAAAAAGAGCCACTAGTGACAGAGTACGCTTCTATTTTGAAGGACTCTAGCGGCAGCGTGGCTTTATGGATGACAATGTCTGTCTGTCCACCACGTCGGTCCAGACTGAAATATCTCTAGGGCTGCAACTAACAATTATCTTCCTTATTAACCAGCTCATTATTATTATTATTTTTTTCAATTAATTAATCTATGAAATGTCAAAAAACAGTTAGTACCCATCATAATTACAGGTGTGCAAAAAACAAAAAAAATGATTTGTATCGTGATTTAAGCTCTACTCAAAATCCCTTCACATTTTATTTTCATTTTTGTAATGCATATATACCATCACATGGGAAAGTGACAAGACTTACATACCGTGAATCAGTTGTTTTTTTTTCTTCTTTTTTCAAATAACTCTTCTCTCCTCTTTCCTGCGAAAGCTTTAAACTTCATCTCTACTTTGGGTTGGAGGCCAGAGTAAACTCGTTTGACTGAGTGTTCAACTGTGGATACATGTTCTATTCATACCCCCAGCTAATTTGTCTAATGTTCCTTCACATCTTTTTTCTTACGCCCTTGGGAATAAGAAAATCAGCTGGGTGAGCGTGACTGTTTTTGCTGCATTGTCCAATTTGCTTGGCTAGTTTGGTCTCGTCAATTAGACAGCTTGCCTAATTCACGCCTTTTTGTTTGTCTTTGAATCGACTGGATGAGCATGGCCTTTCTGTTTTATGTCAGTTGAACTGTTTTCTGGGTATATCATTGGTCATTATGTTGCCAGGCTGTTATGGGGTGAACTGTACGAGATCTATGTGGGAGCTAGTGCAGCCTGGAATGTTTGTTGTGAGACTAGTGGGTCCTTCTGGGTTTGCTGTTTGTAGTAATATGTGGGGTGGGGTTAGGGTGGGATGGGATGGGGTTTACTGGGTGATTAGATGGTGAGCCACCACCTGCTGTATTTCCATTTATTTTATCCCCC
>NC_045738.1:784237-786103 GCF_008692095.1 Etheostoma spectabile | reverse complement strand
CTCTTTTTTCTCTTTCCTTTTCCTCGTTATTTTGCTACTCTGTGTGCCTTTCTTTCCCTCATTGGAGCAACTCTTTTGATTCTCACTGTGACTGAGTTGGATGAAGGGTAATCTGAATTTAATTAGTTGGAATGTCAAGGAGCTAAATCAAGTGTAAATGGGTAAAGTCTTCTCCCACCTAAAGCGGCTCGGGGCTGGGATAGTTTTCCTTCAAGAAACCCACTTACTTGACTCTGACCAATGGCGTTTAGGTAAAAGCTGGAGGGGACAAATTTTCCGTTTCAGTTTCAGGGGTAAGGCTAGGGGCACAGCTATCCTTATTGACAGTAATATTCCTTTTGAGCCCTCAAACGTTATATTGGACAAAAATGGACGTTTTATTATTGTTTCAGGCAAACTTTACAATAAGTCAGTCATCTTGGCCAACGTTTACGTGCCTAATGTTGATGATGTACAATTCTTTAACAGATTTTTTTCCTCAACTCCCTGATCTCAATTCTCACTCTCTTATTCTTGGTGGGGATTTTAATTGTTATTCAGATCCAGTACTAGACCCCTCTTCCCCTAATCCTGCCACTCTTAGCAGATCTGCTGGTCAGATCAAGTTAATTCTCGCTGATTATAGCCTCTCTGATCCGTACAGGTTTTTATACCCCACGGGAAGAGAATATTCATTCTTTTCACACGTCCACCACACCTACACCCAAATAGATTATATTTTCGTTGATAATTCATTAATGTCAGACCTTGAGTGGTGCCATGATGAAAGGATTGTGATCTCGGATCACGCTCTGCTGCTCCTTCAATTGGCTCTCTCTGGGGCTGAGTGTACAAGAAGGCCATGGAGACGGGACCCTCTTTTGCTCTCCGATGCGTTTTCTTACACACATCTCCACACATATTAAAACTTTTTTGAATATAAATAAAACATCAGATATGTCCAATGCAACACTTTGGGAAGCCCTGAAAGCCTACTTGAGGGGTGAAATATCATTTGCAGCAGACAAAAAATAACTGAAACCGAAACAAACTGAACTTTCTGATGAGATTCTGAACACAGACAGCCAATATGCTAATTAGCCCTCATCCGATCTTTACAAAGAACGTTTAAAGCTCCAGACAGAATCCAGCCTTCTTTACTCAAATTGTCAACCAGTTGCTTAGGAACAGAAGTACTTTTTACGAGTATGGTGACAAGATTGGTAAACTCCTGGCCAATCAACTGTACACTGGGTGTACAACTTCAGATCAGAAACTGATTAACAAAAAGTTCAAAATAGTTTATTCAAATTTGTATAGTTTGGATTGTACAGCAGACGTTACTACCATGGAAACCTTTTTCCAGTAACCAACGCATGCCTTCCCTTTCTCAAGACCTGAGGCATAGCCTTGAGGCCCCTATAATTCAGAATGAAATAATTGCAGCAATAACATCTAATCAGGTAAATCTCCTGACCCAGATGGACTCCCATCTAACTTTGAGGAATTCTCAGTGGAAATGTCACCTTTTTATGTTCAGTATTCTCAGACTCGTTTGACTCGGGTAAACTCCCCCCTTCGTTTTATCAGGCCTGTATCTCCCAGTTGTTAAAAAAGGATAAAGATCATTTAGATTGTGCATCATATAGACCAGTTTCACTATTAAATAGGGATGTAAAGATACTTGCCAAAATCCTTGCTCATTGATTGGAGGATATTCTTCCCTTTATTACATCTCCCCATCAAACTGGGTTTATAAAAAGGGACGCCACTCATTCTATAATAATGGCCGGTTAATGGACATTCTATACTCCCCCAAAAATGCTGAATCAGAATTAGGGCTGCACAATTAGGGCCAAACTGATAATCACGATTATTTTGATCAAT
>NC_045738.1:784089-784227 GCF_008692095.1 Etheostoma spectabile | reverse complement strand
CGATTATTTGTTGATTTTAACCAAAAGAAATATTGTCACATAGGCTCAGAGACGGCTGACTTATTATGAACGGGTCCAGCACGGGTCAAACGACGGATACACACGTTGTGTGTATGAAATGTCTGTATTGTCACAGCG
>NC_045738.1:783833-784079 GCF_008692095.1 Etheostoma spectabile | reverse complement strand
ATTTTTATGAACTATGATATTCTGGCCATGGGTCACATCTCTGGATCAGGTCCAGCAGGCTCCGTCTCACACGCTGTTACTCTACCAACTGAAGTTAGCTGCATTCAGTAACTTCTCCTGTGTTCTTCGCCGTGGCGGCCGCGATAGCAGAGTTACCCGCGGAAACACTGGTACAAATACAGGTTTGCCTCTCATCTTTAACAATATACAGCTGTGTTAATAACAATTAAAACTGTAGACAAATGT
>NC_045738.1:783718-783823 GCF_008692095.1 Etheostoma spectabile | reverse complement strand
GAAGTGTGGACCGGCGCTGTGTGGCAGGGCTGCGCGGAGAGTAGAGGAGAGATCAAAACACAGGAACGGCTTTACAGAATAAATGGGTCATGTAACGCAAAATTA
>NC_045738.1:783544-783708 GCF_008692095.1 Etheostoma spectabile | reverse complement strand
ATATAACAACATTGCAGCAGATGCGAAGACATTATGAGCACCGGTGCGTCCTAGAGGAAAAATATTACTTGCGCCCTAGAGCCTGTGAGCTAACAGAAGCTAACTAGCACTGCCACCGACTAGCACTGCTCACTGCTGTTGTCTGAATAACACAGACGGGACAA
>NC_045738.1:781277-783534 GCF_008692095.1 Etheostoma spectabile | reverse complement strand
TTACTGGTAAACCTTGAGACCGACGTATAACCGACTGCTATCTGTTGAATTTTCTTCCCGTTACTCTGTCCTCTGTGACTGTCTCCATCTAGAAACTAAGCTGCGAGATGCAAAAAAAAACGGAGCGTTCTATGAAGTGACACATTAAAAAAATAAAAAATAAACGCTCAATCACGCAAAAGTTGATCTTGGGAAGTCAAAATTGTGATCGGGATTACATTTTTATTAATTGTGCAGCCTTAATCAGAATGCCTTGCTTCTATGGATGCTGAAAAAGCATTTGATAGAGTGGAATGAAACTATTTGTTTTATGCCTTTGAAAAATTTGGTTTGGGTCCTGTTTTCACTTCTTGTCTTCTTATCTAATCTTATCGTATGAAACTAGACACAAGTGTGTGGGAAGGGTGGTGAAGAATATTTGGAGTTAAATGTCCTCAAATAGTGCAAAGAATTGTCAAAGCATTCAAGAACTTAAATAAATGACACTGTCTTTCTTCATTATAGGCTTGGACCTCGTCTTTGATATGCTTTTTTATTTTATTCATTTTTTCTGTGAGGCCACTAAGCCCAGAGAACAGGTCTGCCAAGAGGCTTTTTTCCATTTAATGCTCCGATTCTCATCAAGCTGTGAGACTTTAGAGGTTATAGCTGCACTAAAAACCATCCAGATGATGTTAGACAATTAGAAAATCCTGATAATCAGTAATATCAAATTCTAAGCTAAATAAATTCTTGATGTGTCTTATGTTCAAAGTGATTCTTATTTTCGGACTATAGTCAGCGGATTTCAATTTATCTTCTATAATTCAAAATCCTAAATCTTTCCACCAATTCCCAGGGTTTTCTCTTGAACATTTTTCTATCCACTGGCCTCAGACAATCTGCTGCAGAATATGTATGCTCTAAAGTATTTGGTAACGGTTTTAAAATGTAATACCCTATACATTTTTTATAGAGGATTTGACTGTTTCCATCATTTCAGTACATGCCCATTTTCTTCTTCCCCTTCTTTCCCCTCTATCCTCATCTCTGCCCCCCCCCCCAGTCTTCCCTTCATGTCTTTACTTTAAAATACTTTTTATATAATGCCACTTTACATTCATTCAGTACTCTTTGCACATTATCTGCTGTTTACCTGTTTGTGTGTTGGTTTGCTTTTTACTGTGGACATATTGTTTTCCCCATTTCCCCATTGTGGGATGAATAAAGTATTATCTAATCTAATCCAGAACGAGCCAGTTGATAAGAGAAGAAAAGAGGGTCAAAGAGGGTCTATCAACTGAAGAGGTTTCTGTCCCAAACAACACAACGCTGCAATTTACTCAAGTGCCATGAGTCACTACTGGGAGGGAGAGAGACAGGGAGAATAAAAATGAACACATTCCTTTCAAAAAACTGTGTGCATGCATACAATTTCTTTGATGACAACAGTGATGTCAATATGAGCCATAGACCTGTGTGTAATGTCTAGTTTGGATATTTTCAGAGCTCATTCCAGCAGAGGGTTAACTTTATGGTGTAGGCCCATTTCAACAAAAGTGCTACTTAGCCAGCTTGGCATAAAGAGATATTTTCAAATAAATAAATAAAAATATTCAATTGCAAAATGCATTTGGGTTATTATAAAAAGGTATTGTCTTGTTACCTGGATCAATGTGTGAAAAATAAAAGGCCTTCTCTTTATATTGAAACTTCTTGATCTGTGAAAGGTGCAATACTCCTTACTATTTACTCAACCAATATGTTGAATGGATTATTACGGTATGCAAATGTAGCATATCATATGCTGCATTTGCATACCGAACGCCCTAGGCAAAATTTGAGTACTGGCAATTAGACTCTGACCTCGTAATTCTCCACAACCAAACGCACATTATACACTGTACAGAGCCCAACTCCAGAGCCCAACTGGGCCAAGCACCTTCAGATTATGAGATGAATATACTATTACCTATCTGCACAGTCATAATGTTCATTAAAATCCTTAACTAACTCATTGTTGGGCCGTGGTCCTTGCTAGTGAACGGCGCATCAACATTCTCTGATTAACTGCATAACATTAGTGCTGTGAATGCACAGCGCTGTGGAGATATGGTGCTGCTCATGAGTGTAGGAACCCCTGCTTAGGCTGACTACAAAATAAATAAATAAAAATGCTTAAATTAAAAAAATGAGAAAATTTACAACCTTCAAGCACACCAAAGTTTTGTGAATGAATAATGTATCATAAATAAATAAATAAATGTTCTTCCTTAAA
>NC_045738.1:779634-781267 GCF_008692095.1 Etheostoma spectabile | reverse complement strand
CATAAGTATACACACCCCTATGTTAAATTCCAACAGAAGCGGGCAGATCTTTATTTTTAAAGGCTAATTATTTTTATGGATCCAGGATACTAGCTATGCATCCTGATAAAGTTCCCTTGGCCTTTGAAATTAAAATAACCCCACATCATCACATACTCTTCACCATACCTAGAGACTGGCATGGGGAACTTTCCATAAGATCATCTCTCAGTGCGAATCAAACCAGCTATTAGGCTAACTGAAATAAAAACAATGGCAATTGTTTGGGATCTATGCTGCATAGTATAGTGTTTTTTTCCATAGCAATACTGCATCATCTTTTACTATATAAATTGCACATGAGAATTTAACGTTTTGGTACTATATTAATTGCTTTTTCAGTCCCTTAAAGCTTTTGCTACAAAAATATAAGTGACATGAAAAAAACAGAGACTTTTTATTTTAGAGTTGGGAAAAAAAAAATTGCAAAATGTTTAAAATCACAATAATAATATCGTATCGTCACATAACACATCGTATCGTGGGGCCTCTGGTGATTCCCACCCCTTGAATAAACGGTGCAAGGTAAACGTCATGTTTACGTCACTTAAGCTTTACCAAAAGACGTTGACGACGACAACAACAACAACAACAACTTCAGGGGAAACCATTTTTGCCTATGAATAGAAATATCCAGCCTACTCAGAGCAACTGACACTCCACTGTTGTTATATTCCATCATTTAGGCTACACCCAGAACAACAACAACAACAAGGAAAGTGAACCTAGCCTATACACTAAGAACATACCAACATTTACCGCAGCCGTTAGCGGCACAACGGAAGCTAGCTAGCAGTTAGCAAATGCATGAACATGAACACACAAGCAACAAGAGCCAAAACATTAACCGACGACAACACGCATGTTAAAAATATAAATTAAAAAAGCAAGACTTACTTTGTTGGAGTAAAGAAGTGGTCCTCCTCGGCCTCACAGTGGACACCCCGACATGCTAACCTCTGACCCTCGAGGTGCGTTTGATGCCTGGGAGGTAATCTGACAGTCTGCAGCTGTTGCAAGACACAGACAATGCATTTAGTCAAAAAAACTGATTCAATTATAGATGTCTAAAATAACATTTGAGATGGTCAGTGAAATTTATTAAATGTTTGAAGGGCTTGCCATGCAGCAACTGCAAAGTCGGTTATTTCCTCCACCAAGACATCCTACAAAAACATGATCCAACTGGTGAATTTATTGCTCACTCTTCCATCCAGGTGCGACAAACAGAGCTCCAATACCTTAAATAGACCGCCCAATTGCAAAGGGTGCGTTTGTTTTTTCCACCAGTAGAGTAGCCTACAGTTTGCCATGTGTGAGTGAAGAGGCGCTCACACGCTTTAAGCAGCTATTCTATAAAAAGTAGGAGAAATAACTGCAGTTACAGTCAAGCTGTGACTCAAATGTCTGAAAGAAATTAAGAAGTGGAGGAAAGTGTTCAACAACATATAACAGTCCTTTTGTCACAGCAGACATTTTGACTTGTCATAGAAAAGTTGGAAATACAAAGCTGGTGTTCTATTCCCGTGTTCCCGTAAACCATGACAGTGTAATATACTATATTATTATTATTATTATATATTACACTTTTTAC
>NC_045738.1:765973-778473 GCF_008692095.1 Etheostoma spectabile | reverse complement strand
AACTGCTACAAACTACTAATTCTTTCTATTTTTGTTATTGCCACTCTTCATTCTAACCCCAACCGGCCTGTCAGACGCCGCCTACCAAGAGCCTGGGTCTGACCGAGGTTTCTGCCTAAAAGGAAGTTTTTCCTCGCCACTGTCGCACTGTTGCTTGCTCTGGAGGAGACTACTAGAACTGTTGGGTCCTTGTAAATTCTGGAGTGTGGTCTATTTGTAAAGTGTCTTGAGATAACTCTTGTTATGAATTGATACTATAAATAAAATTGAATTGAATTGAATTGAATTGCTAACCAGCTAACCTGTGATTGTTCTCTCTTGAGTTTAAAATAATAGTAAAATAATAATTCATGGTTCCCAATGTGTTGGGCAGATCAAGGATAAAAAAATAAATTAAAAAAAGTCTGCCTCCTCTGGCTTCACCTACAGCCTGTAGTGTGCCCTGTTCATTTTTACCAATCAGGGTCAGGGGGGGTGTCTAACCGCATGTCAATCACTGCTCAGGCACACACATTCATTCTCCCTCGTGGGGGGAGGGGCTTAGGAGACCGTTTGGGCTTTAGCAGAAACAGGGGGAGGGACTTAGAAGTTGTTGATGTTCAAATTCTTTGGCTAAATCCTGGATCCTTACCATCCTACCCACAGCACCTTTAAAGTTCCAAGTCCTGAATTACACGGTGTTTGCTGTTTTTTTCCCCCAACAGGCAGCGCAGAAGGCGACATTGGGGGCAAAAAAACACCCTTGAGCAAATTACACAAAGCTAAAGAGTAAAGTTTTTTTCCATAATGCTTTAGAGGAGCCTTCCTGTTATCTCGCCAGCCACTGAACAACTGAAGAATAAAGCAAATCAGTATATACATAGACGTAAGAGGAATAATAACAGGCCCCGGCTGGTGAGGGCAGTGTGTCTCCACTCTACACAACCTCTTTTAGGCTGATGAAGATAATAAAATATATATATATTTTTTTTTAATTGTATGATTTGAATGTTGTAGTAAGGGCACTGTAATGGTAATGCTACATGGTGTGGATAAAGAAGTCAATCACTGACTGCTTGATGCTTTAGCTTGAACAGAGAGTTAAGAGAGTCTCATACAATTTATGAATGAATGCCGTTCAGCTTTTTCATCAGGCTTGAATTAGAAATAAATGTTTGTGATGTTTAATAGTCAGAACAATTACAACCACAACATCATGATGTCATACTGACGCAGACTAAAAAATCTTCGGACAGATCTTTCAGGCTAAAACGCGAGAACACTTTCTCACAAAGCTCCATCAGAAAACGTATTTCTCTAACATTGCAGTGGCCGCGCAAGCGTCAGACACAACAAAGGTACACAAGAATTACATTCTGACCCACGTGTGCGTGTTTGGGCATTTGCAGTATGTGTGCACATTTTTGTCCTCAAGTGCGTCAGTGGCGTCAGGTTCTGCGCCAGCAGCAGGGCCCTCCCATGTGTCCAGGCCCCGCCCCCTTCCTGTGTGTCAGTATAAAACCCTGGTCCCCTCTGTGCTCACTCACTCAGCCCGAACACTGGAGGAGCCAAGCTCAGCGTCCTCAGTCAGCATCTCCTCACGCAGCATCTCCTCACGCAGCATCCTCTAGTGCAGGTAAGAATGCAAAACTGATTCTGGAATTTGTCTTGTTAGTCGTTCCCAGTTTTTCTATTGCAAGACGACATGTTGGTATGCCGTAGGTTCTTTTAAAGGAGTTTTTTTTTTAATTTTTTAAAATCACTTGCCTTTTTTTGTCTTTTATGTTTCACAACACACAAACAGAAATTGTAAATTTAACCTGAAAAGTTGAGAGAAATATGTGTCATTTTTGAAATGTTACTTTTAATTCATTTGCTTAATTTACTTTTAATTGTTTCAGTAATATATATATATTTTTTTTACCTTTGACAATACATGTTTTTTGTCCCCCAGTTTCTTTAGTCCACTGAGCTTAAACATCAAACATTTACTCTAGAACATGTAATACACAGATATGTGATACACCCCTAAAGTGTTGAAGTATGTTAAGGACAGTACAATTTCAAATATGTAATAATGAATGAGTGAATAATGAAAGATGGCTGATTTCAAACAGTTGGGGTTATTAAACTGTTAAGGAAAGAATGTATAGATATCAGATTATGACAGTGGAATTTTGTTTCTTCACTTAAGTTTCACCTGAAGACGAAATGTACATATAATACATATGTGTGCATATATAATATTAGTATACATCATAATTACTGTGCATGTTAAGTTAGTTGTTATTGTAGTATCATAGGCAGGATTCTGCTGATTAATAAAAGTAGAATCAAAAAGTGCAAATTAGTGTCCATAAAAGGCTAAATATTCATCTTCGTGATGGTGTCTTAAATTTTCAAAAAAAAGAAGAGAAATCCTCCTTTCATTTCAACATCATCATTTTCATTTTTTTGAGGAGAGGGCTTTCACACACATTACAGTACCACATCATTACCAACCCACTGAATAATGAATTAGTGACAATGACCAGCTGCTAACAGGAATTACATTAGCATCAGGAGAATGGCTGTTTATACCACCACTGTGTCAGTTTAAACCCAGTTATTTAAAGGGATTGTTTGGATTGAGTTACAGTGATAGAATTACAAATACATAATTTTTTTAGATATCATTAAGAGTGGGGAAGGGGGGGGGGCAGCTGAGTAAAGACAGAGGTCCACGGAGAGCTCTGTGCTGTAACAGGAACATCGAGGCATTCAGAGAGAGAGAGGGTTTGGAATGGCTGAAGATTGAAAGCCTCCGAGCACCTGCTGTTGTTGGTTTCATCTAATCTGATGATTTGCTCTGGAAGAATGTCCTGGCATAAAGTATCATTCATCATTATTAATATGCTGCTTTGCCAGGCTCTAAGATAAATACGGTTTTGGAAAATTAGCAAATCAGTCTGACAAAGGTAACACAGCCATTTGTGTAGGTTTGTTTTCACTAAACTGCTCATTGGTAGAAAGTACAATGTAAAATCTGCAGACAATGTTGATTATTTTAGGACATGGACAACATTATTGATTATGATTATGATAATGAGGGCTCCAAAAAAAAATCATTTCAAAACGATCGTTCAAAATGTGTGTTTTGGGCCCTCTATATGAACGAGAATGGATGAAAATGATGAATTAAAAAAACATGATGTCATGATAACGTTGACTCTCATGTGAACCCTGTTAAAAAAACATAATTGTTGTATTTCCTTTGGTATTCTGCCGTTGCTGACAGTGTACATTCATCACAATTACATCACACACCAACTCTGCTGTGTGTGTGTGTGTGTGTGTGTGTGTGTGTGTGTGTGTGTGTGTGTGTGTGTGTGTGTGTGTGTGTGTGTGTGTGTCAAATACTATATGGTTCTGCCACTCTGTGACAGAGTGAGGGAGTGTAAAACAAGAAAGACCAAATGATGTTGCCATAGATTGCCAGCGGAACTATCAAAGGTTATTCCCCCCACACACACACTTAACGATGTATTGCTGCTTTCTGCATATCCCACATTGCCTGTGATTAACCCTTAACGAGTGGAGGGAGACAATAAAAAAGAGCAGTGGGTAATGGAGAGAATGGCGAGTGGCCTATTTGGAAAATCATCACATTAGTTTGGGGGATATCTTTACTTTGTTAAATCCCCCCCCCCCCCCCCCCCCCACCCCCCCCCCCCCCCCCCCCCCCCACCCCCCCCCCCCCCCACCCCCCCCCCCCCCCCCCCCCCCCCCCTCCCACCCCCCCCCCCCCCCCCCCCCCCCCCCCCCCCCCCCCCCCCCCCCACACCCCCCCCCCCCCCCCCCCCCCCCCCCCACCCCCCCCCCCCCCCCCACACCCCCCCCCCAACCCCCCCCCCCCCCCCCCCCCCCCCCCCACCCCCCACCCCCCCCCCCCAACCCCTCCCCCCCCCCCCCCCCCCCCCCCCCCCACCCCCACCCCCCCCCCCCCCTTCTCTCTCTCTGCAGTCATGAATGTAGGCATCTGTGTGTGTGTTCTCTTGGCTGCTTTGTCCAGTGGTTCCCTGAGTTTGCCCTCACAGTCAATGGTAAGACACAGGCAGACAAACATTGCCACACGCACACACACGCACACACATGCACACACACTCAAAGTGTCCTGAAACAGTCCTTGGTAAGACATAGGCAGACAAACACTGCCACACACACACGCACGCGCACACATGCACACATACACACACACGTACACACGCACACACACACAAACACACACATACACACACACACACACACGCACACACACACACACAAACTTCATTAAAGATATAATACACTGAAATCCTTGACAAACTAAATTTCAATTTTTGATTTTTAGATCTATTCCTCGTCTGTTTTACTTGACTCATTCTCGTTCTGTATGGTCACAGAGAGCTGAGGGTGAGGCTCCAGTGTCAGACAGTCTGCTGCCTCCCCCCTCCCCCCACCACACACGGCAGGCCCGCTCGGCTCCAGCGCCCCCCTCAGGGCACCTAGGGTACCAACCCCAGGAGGACGGGGACGCTCGGGACAGCCTGAGCCAGCTGCTGGCCAGACTCATCTCCAGTAAAAGTGAGCGGTCGCACGAACAGCATGAGATGCATGGAAAGTTTAACAGCAGCAAAAGTCTTTCCCTTCAGTCATTTCACCTCATTACACTCCTCTCGTCTGATTTTGCTCTTGGTCTTGTTATTTCTATCTTCCCAACATCCATCCATGTGCAATCTGCTGTCACTCATGCTGAGTCTTCGTCCCACCATCTGGCATTTCCTGCCTCCCTCTAGCTCTCTCTCTCTCCTCTCTCCATCTTTGCATACCTCCTCGTTGTTCCTTCCTCCTCCTCCCCTCGTCTCTCTGCCTCTTTACCTCCCTCTCTGCTCTCTCTGTCACCATGTGTCTCTGTTTCTCTTTCAACTCTGTGTGACTGGGAGACCTGCTGAGCTCTCTGGTCTTAGAGAAACACACAAACACAGTAGTAGAAACAACAGTGGGATGGGTACTGCAATCACGCCTGTGCCCAGCCGAATGTCATCTTCCTGTCTTCATCACATCACCAGTGGGATGAAGTGTGTCTCTGTCTCCTCCAGGCTCTCCGTACCACACCAGGTCCTCCGTCAGCAGCAGAGCCAGCGGTCTAGCCCCCGGCCACAGAATAAAGGACAGAGATTACCTCGGCTGGATGGACTTTGGTCGACGCAGCGCAGAGGAGTATGAATACACCTCCTAAAGGCATGTCTTGCTTTTGCCAAAATCTAAATTACAACCCCCCATCACCGCCTATAAAAGCCCCTAAAAATAATGAGCCCTTTTCACACTGCACTTACTGTAACCAAGAGCGGACTTGACTGGATTCTAGAATGAGTTTAGCATCATAATATAAGTAAAGAGGGGGAAAATATTTCAAAGGGCAAACCCTGCAATCTGTGGACGAATCTGTGAATCTCCATGCACAAGTTAAGAGCACTTTCCAAACCGCTCCTCGAACACTATGTCAGAATTGTATATATATACAGTAAATACGCAAAAATGTTCAAGGAAAATATTCTATATGTTGGAGGAAATTCTGTGGAAAAAATGAAAACCAACCACTTGAACAGGAGAAAAGTGCAGCACTGAGACTTTTTGACAGGTTTTAATAGTTTTTGGCCAACAATGGAGGTCTATTGCACAGAGGAGACGTTTCATTTCACTTCACTCTTGGTATTGGTGTTAATAGGATTTGTTGACAATAAGGAAAATATAGAATAGCTTATACAACAGCTCAGCGGACTGGCTCTGAGGTCTTTGGGTCTCTGGGGTTTGACTTTAAATATCAGTATCAGAAAGTGACAGAAGTGACCCTACGTAGAATTTGCCTTGGCATACATACACAAACAAACATATTAAACATCACGAAGAATAAACAATAAATACAGAAACAGAGACAAAAATAAAGAAAACAGCTGTAGTAAAAGACGGAACTTGTTCCTTTAAAAATGAATTTAAGCACTATTCTAAGTGTCTTAAAACTCAAATGTATGTCACCCAAAGTATTGTTATCGTGTCTCATTTGATTGACAATTCAGAATGTATCAAAGGCCTTATATTGGACTTCAATGAGCCACTTAGGTGTCTTTTTGGAAAATTGGACCAAAAGTGGGACTTAAGTCTGGAGCTTTGATTTGTACCTTAATGCATTACGCTACCTGCAGCCCAGAGCTTCAATTCCCTTCAACTTTACACAAATTCACCAGAAAACATGAGCTACATTACATTACTTTAGGCCTACCTGTGTGGAGTCAGTAAGGTTGTCTCTAAATTGGAAGAAAAGGGGCTTAAACAGCACTAACCCCGCCTGCTGAAGGCCCTGGGCTAAAAACGTGCAGTGAAAGCAGAAGGTACGTCTCAGAAAGCACAAGGTGGTGTCTACTGTATGTAAGGTCACTGGGAGGCTCCCTATCATCGCATAGCGGACCTCGGTGAAGGAAATAGATATGAGCAGAAGAGGGTTTTGTTCATAATGAAAGATTATGTATGTATGCACTCTTGAAGGTTAAGTCTCTGTGATGAATAAAATGTTCCTACCAACTTTCAGATTCAATTGCATTCAAAATAAAGCTCCATTTTCCTCTGATGTCAGCAAGAAAACAAAAATGCCTTTGTTTGGGATTATGATGTTATCATGTTTATTATTATGTTGGTGGCCTTTCATCTAGCCTCTGCCTGCCATGTCTGTCCATGGGTTTCCTTCCACACATCAGTTGGTGTAACTCATCAGGACTACATGAAAGCCAGGACATTATCATTAGTGTCTATTGTTTACACAAATCAGGCTTTTTTCCAGGATTAGCACTTGGAATAATGAGCTAGTTTTCTGAATATGGTATTCAATTAATCTAATGCTGTTTTAGAAGTGGCTCTGAAACACATCTTAAATTATTTTCATTTCATAAGTTAAAAACATATTAGCGTCAGCTATCACTGTTTGTTGGTGGTTGACTGAACAGAAGCTGCTGTAAAGAGCCGCTGTCCTGCTGGGAAGTGAAACTAAGTTTTAATACAATGCAGAAAGTAAGGGAACACCTGCATCGGATTTAAATCCACTGCTAAAGAGGAGCAAAGACCCAAATGTTCAAAGTGAGGGCTTCTCTGCCACACAGCCGAATAAAGCTGCTGCACCCCGTTTGCAGAGAAAATGTAATAAAATCAAGCTTTTAGTTATGCAGAAACACCATGTATCTGATGTAAATTTGTTTGTAAAACAGACATGAAGCAGTATACGTGTATGTGTATATCATTTTTGATTATTTGTTCAAAGTAAAGCAAAGACAGACCTTGATTTATCAATTGCTCTGGCTGGGGATTGAAGACAATACTATATTGATTTATGAATAAAACTCAACTGCCTTCAAACACACATCTTGCAGCATATTTTTCCACACAGAACACACACATTCCAGGTTTCTCTTCACCTCTCGAACCTGCTATGACGACCACTCTACAGCCACCAAGCTTGGTATAAATGAATCCTTTCTTCCACTGAGGGTACAATCTGACTGGTTTACAGACAGGAGATTATCTGATCTGCCAAGCTCACACACTAATTGCTGCACAAATATTCACACACTAGCAAAACAGCACAGGATTTAGTGTTGTAGGAAGTACTCAGATCCTTTACTTAAGTTAAAGCACTAAAACCACCCTGTGAAAATCCACTCCAATACAAGTAAAAGTCCTGCATTCAAAAACTCACGTAAAGTGCTCACATTACACTCATTTTTTTTAGTTCATAACTGCATTTACAGGTTGAATCAGAATAGATTTATGTGGTTACAATTTCAAAAAACACCATCTATTTGTTGCTGCACATACTGTAGCTGCAGCTCCTCTTTTCACCCTGTGTGTTGAGCTCTCGGTTTTAGCTACAGAGAGAGGCATCACACTTCTGTTCCATCTTTGTTGGGAGTCGCACATGCGCAGCACCCGGCTAAGCACTGCTAGCCAGTCAGAAGCAGAGTATGCTGGTGTGCCACGCTGGCAGCCATGCGAGCATTATAACGTGTTACATCATCACGTTCGTCACGGAAGTAAAGGCTAGACTACAACAGAGCTGTTTGGAGCAGTTAGTGAACAGTGTGTTGAGTCCCTCAGGGGTGGACTTTTGCTTTTCACCTTGTTAACATTATTTTACATATACAGTACATAAACAGATATGTAACACAATAAAGGAAATGGAAAAGGCCCAAAAGCATTATATGAGCACTTTAAAGTGGTTATTTGTAACTTTCAGTGTGTGTTGATTCTAGCGGCCGCTTTGGACACACCACACCTTCCCGTCGTAAAGGTCTTTACCGAGTTACCGAGCAACCGGGAGGTCATATAGATGATTGTTTTGCTCAGACAGAAAAACATTAATTTGCAATAAGAGAATACACGACAGATGCATCGTTGCATTTCATGTGTTGCATACGGTAACTTATTCTACTTTATCATGAGAGAATCCGGTTATCACTGCCACTGGGTCACGAACCAAAGAATTAATACTATTTATCCCAGTACCCTTTGCACTATGTTCCACATTTAAATAATTTGTATTGGTCTCTTCATTGCACTCATCTCTCTACATTGTTTCTGTTTAGAGCAGGGGTCTTCAACGTTTTCTAGGCCAAGGACCCCCAAACTGATGGCGAGATGGAGCGGGGACCCCCTAATTATATATATTGTATAAAATTGTGTTATATCAAACTGGTCCTATAGTGCCATGTGTGCACTGATGAGTGAAAGACATCTTCGGCCTCCATTTATCTTTTTACTAAAGTGTGTTGAATTCATGTTAATGTGTATTTAAAGACATTTCAATTAGGAATATAAAAAAAAGTCTAATCAACCAAAACTTTCGCGACCCCCATGCAGTACCTCCGCGGACCCCCTAGGGGTCGCGGACCCCCTGTTGAAGACCCCTGGTTTAGAGTATATATATTAGTGTGTCTATATTGTTTGTTGGGTTGTTTGTTTTGAATGTGTAAGCACATTGTGAGCAACTATGCTCCAAAGGAAAATTCCTCGTATGTGTCTTCACACCTGGTCAATAAAGCTGATTCTGATTCTGATTCTGATTCTGATTAGGAGAACCAATGTAATAATAACTTTGATTTATATCACGGACACTTTACACAACTACAGGGGGACAAGGGAATAGAAAATAGTAGACCAACACAAACATGGACTAAAAGGAAGAAAATGTCCACGCTAAATGGAAGGAGGATGGAATTATCATTCTCTATAAAATCATTGTGTTTGCAGCGTCCATGTATCTCTGAAGTCCACTTTCCATGGTGTCAGAAAAACAGCCAGTTTCAGCTTTGTGACGATGCTTTTTCCAGCTGATAAAACACATAAAACGATCACCTAATCAGGGTATCAAAAACATTCAAATTTAAAATCCCTAAATTCTGAAACACGTGGTTTACACTGGACAGGAGGGTCATTAAAACGTGTTAACTAAAAAGTAACTGGTAACTATAGTTACTACTATCTGCCTTTGGGATGTAGTAGAATGGAAGAATAAAGTTGCATGAAATCAAAATACCAAATTTAAGTACAAATACCTTAAACTTTGCACAGCACTTAGGTCAATGTACTTAGTTGCATTACACCATTGAACACATTTTTTTATGTGGTTGTTTCAAATTTCTGCATCAGAACAATGTAGTCAAAAGAAGGTGTACCAATTTCTGAAAAATACTTTTCATGCTTTATATATATGCTACTGTACTGTATGTAATATAGGTTACAGACAAACAAGGCCAGTGTGTCTTCAACATATAATGTAGACACACACACAATATACAGCTCGAAGAATGACATCTGAAACACACAATAGTCATGTTTACCGTCTGCCTGCCTGTAGCTCTCATACAAGAGCTCATGTGGCTAGTATTAACTCTGCTGCTGTCATAGCCCACGGACAAAGAGAGGACAGTTGCATATTCCCACTATGTCAGTGTCACACTGACTGTTTGGGTTGGTTTCAGATAGGTCAGTACACAAAGATCCACAGTAAAGACCAATAGCTCATGACCAAATTGATACCCAGGTGAACACAAAATAAATACCCAAAATATGACTACTGAGCTTTGGTACACTGAACGTTTACATCAGGTAGAGATCATGATTTAAGAGCAGACATAGAATGTACAGTAAGATAAAGAGAAGTGAGGGGAATAAGCTGCAATTACACTTGGAGTGTTTGACTCATTATTATGCCTTTGTGTTGAAATTAAGATATGTATAACATATTCTGGTGTTGCATTAAGACAAAGCGCAACGGAGGTAAGCACAGGAACACTGTGACCTAAAAAAAAAGCACCTTCATTGCATGATCACAATACCTTGCTCTTCACTGCCCCCATGTGGACACAGAGAAAAGTTCACTTCTGTCAGACATTTCATTTTGCTAACCAAAGAAATACAAATCATGGTTATATTTTTGATGGATCTGTTTATTTCTTCATTTTAAATACAATTGACTGCCATCATCCATTCTCTCTTCTGGTCCAGTAACAAATGAAAAGGGACACGCACACATTCCCACATGGAGCCATGTATGTCATACATACTGGGACATACCCCTCAACATGTTAAAAAAACAAGTAGATGACATGAACAAAATCACATCTGTGGTATAAAACTCCCAACAGCTTAAAAAACGCATTTCTAATTCCCATTCACCCTAAACCAAGCCATAGTGTTAGAAAGTGCAAGAAGCCACGAGTCCCTGTTTGTAGACATCTAATAAATCGGATACAGATCCAGGAGCAGCATGTTTAATTTGATTGAGACACTTACAGCATGAATGGTGTTTTCTTTTACACCCAGAAATTCTAACATTAAGGAAAACATCTGTTTGTTGAAAGAAGCAAAAAAAAATAATTATATAGCAGTTTTTGGTTATCTATAGGCAAAGACAAAAATGTTTGGTTACACTTTGCTTGAAGGTATCTGCATAAAAGTGACATGACCCTGTCATAAACATGTCATAAAACATACACAAGTCACAACTATTTATGACATAACGCTTCTTTTAGTAAGTATCATTTGGTTTTGAACACAGTCATGACACCCTAACTTGTCATGACTGTGTTCATGACAGCGTCATGACACTCTTGTGTAAGTACCTTCTAGTAAAGTGTTGCCAAAGGTTCTACACATGTGATTTGTGTCTTGTGAAAGATTGAAAAAACAAAACTGGTTCATCTCCTTAATTGCCTTTCAGTTCTTAAAACCAGGGACTAAATACCGGAGCTTAAAAGTGCAACAGAAATATTTAAGGTAGACATATACAGAACATATAACCATTTATTCCAGAACAAAATTTGCTTTTACCTGACTCTGTATTAGACATGTTTGGTCACCAGATGAATTTAAATTAAGATGAATAATGGATTATTTTGCATCCTCCCTTGTTGGCATTTGGAGACATAACATGCACATGTACATACATCCTTACATACACACACTCATACATATATTTACATAATAGTAAGAGTCCTGCAAACAAACAGCTGTCGCTTAAAACTGTCCAAACTCAAACATTGAATGGAATGAAATTTAAAGTGAGAAAAAGAGAAAATCATTCACAGCATCTCTATGGTGCTATTATATGATCAACGAACATTTGGCACTGTTTCCAGCATGGCTCCACTGGTCTGTTCTTCCTAACAACACAACAGTAAAGGTTTGACTGGCTGGAACTGGCTGCTTCAGTTGGTCTGTAATTTCAGCCTGACTAAAAACACTAAATAATGTGAACCCTTCTCAGAAATGCATTAAATGGTGAGGACTTAAAAAACAGGGTCATTTGGCTGGTGTGTTTACGATGGCTGCCTGGCAACGTCACTGTAGTCATAAATGGTCATAAACATACAATGCTCATGTGACCCATAATGTGAAATTGAATCTTGAACTGTGTGCAGATTAAACTGACAGTGGTCAAAGAAAGAAATTATAGTTACACCAGGAAGTGTCCAGTGTGGACATTTAGAGGTGGCATGATGGCTTAGAAACAGAGGTGAGTTTCGCACCAATTTATCCATGGGATTAAAAAAGAAAAACTTAGTGGATGGTTTAACTGTCTTTACTCTGTTCTGAACAAGCCAGTTCACATGTGAGCTACTGTCCAAAGCACAAGTCCTGCTGTTAGAGGTTGGTTATAAAAGTAAAAAGTCTAAGTGGTTGCAGACTGGTTATTGCTGGCTGATTGGACAAAATCAGCAAGGTGTGCGTGCGCTGCAACTGAAAGAAAAAGGGATGGTCTCATCGCTTTGTCCAGCGCACGCACGCACGCATGCACGCATCCACGCATCCACAAACAACACCATCATGAACTGTTGGCATGACTACACACACACTTCAGCTACAAGTCATGCGGAACGGTTGTCATGCACTTTAAATGTGCCTCACTGTTAACTTCTTCACATAATATT
The DNA here is from genome assembly GCF_008692095.1 of Etheostoma spectabile. Taxonomy (NCBI): domain Eukaryota; kingdom Metazoa; phylum Chordata; class Actinopteri; order Perciformes; family Percidae; genus Etheostoma; species Etheostoma spectabile. Next base: position 766,000 of record NC_045738.1, on the reverse strand, counting down.
TGAAGAAACTATATTCATTCTAAAAAA
>NC_045738.1:763564-765963 GCF_008692095.1 Etheostoma spectabile | reverse complement strand
AAAACACCTTTAGATTAGAAATGTCTTGATGCATTTCATTGACAGAACACAGTATAACTCTGGTGTTGTCACTCTAACGGAACGCTCAAAACTGCAGACGTCTATCTGTACAGAGCTACACAGTCTTTGGTCACTAAAATATAGCTAAGAACTAACATTTCCTCTAAGTACCATAGTTAAGTGTCAAAAGAAGCTTAAAAAAGCTAAATATATGTGCATTTGTGCGATTAAATAAGTATTATCAGTGTTCATTTCCTATGATAACATTGGATAAATCTGACAGTTTGGCTCCTGGCGCCACATTTGAGTCTGCTTTGGTCCATGTTTTGGTATAAATGGAGGTTGTAGTTGTGTTGTTTAAGTGCAATTCTAATGTTTGCACATTTAAATGGTGGGCTCTAGATGTTTTTTTTGTTTTGTTTTTAATTGCGGGCCATATTATAAATATTCATTTTCTCTACGTGTCTAAAGGAGATATAGATGTGTATGAGGGCTTTGTCTTTGTGTCTGTCAGTGGAAACGTCCCATGGCCTCAGCAGCCTTCACTCTCACCACAGGATCTGGATCTTGGAGCAGCATCACTAAACCTGAGGATGAACGCACAAACACAGTCAATACCAGAAGACTAAGATCATTATTTGTCATTTAAATAAAGAAAAGGTTGTGCGGTGAATCACCTTTAGTGATGGTGCCCATGTTGAGGTGGGAGAAATGCTCCTCCGGAAGATTCCCCAACAGAAACCCTAGACAGACACACACGTTCTAGAGGTTTTAGACACTAATGTCCACGGCGTAGTGCAAGGTTAGAGAGTGTTGCAGTCATACCTATAAACATGGCGGCTCCTGCTCTGACTTCAGCCCAGTGGCTCTTGAAGAACTGGATGACTGAGATGTGATAGAAGTTCAGCATGCCTGGAAAGTCCTGAATCTATGAACCGCAAAACACACACTCATCAATCCAAACCCTCTGCATGTACAGTAGTTCAACGATATCATTTATTCTGACTTTGCAAAGAATCTGTGTGGTTGACCCTAAAATACACTTTGTGTTAAAACCAGAAATCTAAACTAGTTTTGATTCTTTTGTCCAGGTTTCCAAAGCATCGTTTCTCAATTCTTTATGAAAATGGCAACAGAAAACCTGCATCTCATTCAAAAACACTTCACAAAAGGACCATCTGAATACATGTCATACTTTAGAAGAAGTTGCAGAATGCTTCTTACTCAGCCATGCTTATGCGTGACTGTGTGTGACTCACCAGGTACTTGGTGAGGTCATTGATGAACTCTCCGTAGTGCAAGCTCTTGTCATCGAGGAGGTGGTTCTGAAACATGGCTGTGATCTGCTCCGATCCCACCACAGGAGCACACACTCGCATTGAATACTTGCACGCCTATGCAGATGAGAAAAAATAATAAAGAGTTTAAAACAATGCAGCACTTAATAATGTGTTTTTTTTTTTTAAAAGTTTGTGTGTGGATGCTCATTTCCTACTGTACCTTGACCACCTGTGGGTTTGGGTCAACCAGGTGTAAGAGCAGACTGACCAGAACATTGTGGATCTGGTCTTTGAACACTGGCTCTCCTGAGCCAAACTTGGACAGGTTCCCCATCAGAAGGATGGAAGCACAGCGGATCTCATCATTCTCCTGGATGAGCACAGAGCCAAAAGGTGCTGTTAGCGTTATATATGTCTTTATGTGTTTAAAAACATCTCCATCTTCTCACAAGGCTGAACAGAACACTAACAGAAATCAGCTCTGAATAGTTCAAAGACACTAAATCCTGTAGGTTGCATTCAGGGTCAACGCTGAAATTGCAAAATAAGTCTGGATATTTATGATTATTCTGAGATTCATACAATATATAACATAATACATATTACATGTTGAAAGATCTAAGGGAAACTTACACTTTCCAAGAATGGTTTAATCTTCATGAAGATATAGACCACTAATAAGTGGACGTTCTTCTTGTCCAGATAAAGGAGAACTTTGGAAAGTCCTGACATGGCTTCAAGGGCTATCAGCTTACCTACAGAAAGACCAAAGGCCAGAAATGAACCATATCATTTTCTACTAACAACCAATACAGGATGAGAGGCTTAAAATGTTGTTGGATTAACATGAGTGATGTAGTGAAAGAAAAAACAAAACGTAATGGACAAATGACTCCGCTGTCAATTTACCTGGATCTTCTTTCTCCTCCATGCCTGAACTCATGGCTGCCAGCAGCTCCTTGGCATATTTATTCACCTGGTGGAAGACGAAAGTGATGGTTGGAAAGAGGAAGGGATGAAAAGGTTTGTACCAAGGATTCCACAAAAATGTCATCTATCAGTGACAGCTAGTTTCCATTTGGTAGCAAAGATCTGTGCCCTTGTGTGTGTGTGTGTGTG
>NC_045738.1:745493-763554 GCF_008692095.1 Etheostoma spectabile | reverse complement strand
GTGTGTGTGAGAGAGTGTTGTACCTTTTCAGGTGATCCCACGGCTATATTGCCCAACCCCCGCACAGCCAACATGCGGACAGTGCAACAGGGATCTGATATCCTCTCCATCATGTTGTTCATTAGCACATCTATCAACATCAGCTCCGTCACCACATGATGGTTTAAGAGCTGGACTCAGTAAATGAGAGAGAAACAAAATACATCAGGTTATTTATGGCCTCTGTGTATCTGCTGCTCAATAAAAGCTGAGCTGATCTTCTTTCACCATCTGATTATCGTTTTGTTTTTATACACAATGTAACTTAAAATGGTAAAAAGTCATGACACATACAGTATATATTATAATTGTGTTTCACCTCAGAAAAGAAAGCAGTGACGGTGATTCTCTGGCATTCGTAGATGTTGTTCAAGGACGGACACATACACTCCACAATGGCAGGCAACCTGGGACCAGCATGCTTAGCCATGGCCCTTTAGACAGGAAACACATAACCACATTTACCCAGTCTACAATTTGACAGGACAGCACCAACATTTATGTGGTGTAGGTTTCTGATAGCGATCTCAAACTGAACCCACCCAGGTTAGTGTGTGTACGCACCTTGCCAGTAGCGTAATTCCACTAACGTGTGTATTCGCTTCCTTCATTGCATCCCAGGCTTTATCTTCATCCATTCTTTTAATCACCTCATCTAACTTGGCCCGTGCTAACAAGATTCGCAGAGCTTCAGCTGCTACCCTGAAAAACAAAAAAGAAACATTACACCTAATTGTTAGCCAACACAAATACACCTGCAATTAAATGTTTATTTAGCAAACCCATTTAGATTTCAATAGCTACAAAGAAACATAACATGCCCACCCTGCTACATGGACAGCGGCAGTGTGTTTATTGCTGTTGTCCTTTGGTGCTGAGACCCCGACACTTGCTCCCAGTCTGACAGTGAGACAGGAGAAGAGCTGAGGAAACAGACTGACTGCCGGCTCCTGACTCTGGCCATTTAATAACAGTTCTTTTAGACCCCATGTCATCTGGAAACAAAAAACAGATAGACACCCATGTTAACAAGTTAGAATCCTTCTCTCCGGCAGTTTCTGTTTGGTGTGGTGCTGCTGCTGCCCAATGCCGAAACTAGCTGAATAAGAGTGCTGTGTCGCTTCTATTACAGCGAGTCCACCTGTCTAAAATGGCCATGTAAGCACCATCCAAAGATTTTTGAGCTTTAAGTCCATTTTCTTCCATTTTATGAGTGTACCTACAGTGACTGCACTATCAAAATGCAGGTGACCTACTCCAAATACTATCCCTGAACACATAATGGGTTAATGGCTCTAGGCTCCATCGGGGGGAATATATCTGGCTTCTCTGCCCCTTTAAAATACTTTTAACAATGGCCTCTAATCCCCATAGACTCTGTACATTTCATATTATGCTTATGTACAATAAATCTTTGCATATCTGCCACGGAGTCTATCCTGATTGAAATGATCAGTAGTAAAAATACCAAATTCAACAACAGCACCTTGCCAGAGGACATACAACTGACTGAAAAAACACAAAACATACAATTTGCAACATGAACACATCCCTCACCCCGTCATCACCCCCCACCCAGACAAAAATCAAGAAAAGATGACACAGTACCTACAGCATTCAAGACCATACAACAAAATAAACAAACTGTAAACCAAACAAACTTTTATAAATGACCATAAGCCCATCATACACGTCTTTCCCCAGCACAAAGCTTCTTAAGAGCCCTCCAGAAAGCTTAAGTACCTTCCTCATTTTCCCATGTCGACATCCAATCTGGCAAACTGATGGAATTATTTTCAAACGCAGACACCCTAGCCATCTCACAAGCCCACTTGTGGATTGAAGGCACCCCTTCAATCTTCCATCCTCTATCATTAAACTAGTTTGGCTGTCATTAAACTAGTTTGAACCCAGCATCTTATGTGCTTATCTAACCTTCTTAGGATTGACCCATCTCACAGAACCCATAATCTTGGGCTGAATGGAACCCGGGTCCCTGCAATCCAACATAGGTTATTGACATAATTATATCCGCTAATACGCCACAAAAGTTTGACACGGAAAAATGCACAAGTCTCTGTGAGTCTGTACAGTTGCTGAGACTCAAACTACCATGATGCATAGAAGGCGAGATGCACGGATCCATCTCCCCAGGAACAAACGCGGAGTCGGGTGGGCAAACTTGAGCGTAATTAATCCCGTGAATGATGTGTAAGTAAGCAACAAAGGTTTAGGAAATCAACCCGACCCACACCCACCAAAACAAATGGGCCGAATGCAGCCGGAATGCTGTTTGGATGTAATAAACAGAATATGAAAAAGTGGTCGGGATACATTTCTGTTATTGTATTTATTTCACCATCACTATTCATTCTATTAGTGTGAATTGTGCAAGTTGAAATAAAAGAAATCATGTATGAATATCAGAATCTAAAACTTACTACGCACGGTGTACTCCGTGACATGTCTGTGAGTGTACGTGACTTACAGCCAGTGGCTGATTGGTGGCCACCTTCGTTGTCCCTCCTCTGATCATTGACTCCCTCTGGTCTACGTAGGGCGCCATGATGAGAAGCTTCTCTATCACCATCTCAATGATCTGATTGGCTACGATGGCGTCTGCTCCTAAGGCCATCCACATCTCACTGGTCCAGCTGGATAGAGAAGCAGAATATCTTAATGTTTAAGTGTTTTTTTCATTGAAGAAAAAAAACAGCTCTTTGCTCTAAGAGCTTTAAGAATTTCTTTGGTAATCTAAAGAATTAGGCGATCCAATTTAATGAAGGATCATTTTGTGGCCATGCTGAAGTAATTTATAGAATTATAGGTTTTGTATGTATACCTATCATAAGGAAGTGGTTGGTTAACTAGTGTATTGATAACAGTCTGTAGATGCTGAGAAGCCAGGATTAGTACCGTCTGTCCCACTGCCACTCTCACCTAAACACAGGTACAACGAAACAGTGAGCAGATCATTATTGCAAAAAACACCATGAAGGCTAACTCAAGTCTGTGATTCTTGGTTATTTAAAGGTCCCGTGGCATGAAAATTTCACTTTATGAGGTATTTTAACATTAATATGAATTCCCCCAGCCTGCCCAGTGGCTTTAATGGCAATAGGTGTAAACCGAGCCCTGGGTATCCTGCTCTGAATTTGAGAAAATTAAAGTTCAGATGGGCCGATCTGGAATCTTACTTCCCCTTTCTCTGCTTTGCCCGGCCAGAGAATTTGGCCCACCCGTGAGAGAGAGACATCAGGGCTTTCAAACGAGCAATGTGGTAGTTGGTCAAAGAAACACCCCCAGCCTCCCACATGCCCCCCCCCCTCTCCTCCTTAAAAACTAGACTCAGAAATGGCACATACTAAGGAAAGCTCATTGTGAGACTGGCTCTAGCGGCTGTAATTCTGCACCAAGGCCGAATTTTGGGAAAGAGACTTTAGATATGGTATTAGGGGACCACTAAGGTCTATATAAAAGCATCCAAAAAGCACCATGCCATGGGACCTTTAAAACATAAAAGCACTAACTATTGAATACAAAATATCTATGCTGGATACTGTCATACTGATGTCTGTTCATACCTGCTCCTCTGTTATGCTCTGCATTCGCACATGTAGCACCTCCAGCATCTCTGGGACCTGACATACAAACAAGCACAGTGTTTGGTATTCCAGTACAGCAGATGTGCGTTTATAATAATTGAATTAATCAGCAGTGTGAGAGTCTGTATTTGTGTGTGTGTGTGTGTTTGTGTGTACCAGCTCTTGTAGTCCTCCTCCTCTGTTCTTCAGCAGAGTATTTAGGATGACAGATGAGGCTCTGCAGCAGTTTGTCTGACTGTCCACCAGCCCTTCAAACAACATGAACACCAACGTTGCCAGCTGTTGCTGAGGCAGACGCTTACTCATCACCTGACACACAGAGGAAGAAGCGCAATTACATAGTTTTACTCTATGGTTTACGACTTTGCCTACAAACATTAAAAAGCCATAACAACATTATGTACGCCAATTTTACAAAGGACAGAGTTAAGCCGAATAAAAGCAAAACCACAGTTTGTCATTGAGTGCCATGCTAAAGGGGGACAATAATCTACAATGGTGAATCAATACATGTAACAGTAACATCGTTTGTAAGACACATCTTGCTGAGTGGTTAAAGCGTACCTTAGTAAGTTCAGAGCAGGTCTTGTAGAGAACAGTGTGGTCAGGGTTATCTAGTCGTTCTTTTAGGAGCAACAGACTGTCCACACCTTCATCCTTATAATTTAGGGCGAAACCTACAAACAAAGAGTCAAAACAGCAGGATTTACAAAAACTACATACTGCACGTTGAGTGAGAAATATTTTATATTATTTTAAAAGGGACTGTACTTGACATTCAAGACATAAACATAGCAGCAGAAAAAAATGGCCGCTTGTGAATGTGGCCGTGAAAGACAACTTAGGTAGTTCATCGTGTTTGGGAATGGTCTGAGAGAACTGTGTGGCAGCAATGCCAGCCCACTGTTTTTTTGTGTATTTCGAGTGCAGTCCATTTAATAATTATTGAGTGACTGACAAGGTAAAGGTTTGAGGCTCTGTGTCTCTGTACCTTCATAGCGTAGCTGTATGTAAAGCAGTGAGTATATACAGTCCACGGCTGCAGTGCGTACAGTAGGGTGAGGGTCAGAACATCGTGGAGTCAGTCGACCCAGCAGAGCTCCAAGGTTATGGAAAGACACCATGTTCTGCACAAAGACAAAATACATCAGCACAGACTAGATTCTTTAGTGGGCTTCAGTGGCTTATAAAAATGCATATGTATAATACTATGACACGGTTTGAATGAGTTACAAGAATTATACACCAACGGCTATCAGGACCATTATAAAAACTACCACGTGTGGTGCTTTCACGTAAGTTATGTTGTCAGAAATCCACGTGTGTGTGTGTGTACCTTGACAGTAAGGTTGTCCAGGTAGTAAGTCAGCATATGAGCAGTAGCTGTGACAGCTCTCTCTCTTTCATGGTCCTGTCCAGAGCTCAACCATGATTCAATGTGCTGCACAGGACAATAATACACATCATGTCAGACTGTCGGTTTAAAATGTTTGTATGTACTCTTTTTTTTAGCTATAGAATGAAAGATGCTAAATAAAGCAATCATCCAAGTAGAAAGTGATAATACATACTGATGGTACTGATACTATTTTTAGCTGAAAGATGAGAAGGGCTGAGCACCCTGAAACACCACACTTTACCTTGAAGACACTCTGCAGGCCATCAGGTGTGGGATCCTTGGCCAGCACACTTTTCAGCAGATCCTGCAGTGCAGCCATTGTGTCTTTGTATAATGCCTGTAAATATTTATTAGTTACTTTGACAACATGTCAGCCTTCGAAAAAAAAATGCTTTATGAAGTTTGCATGTATCAAAGGTTCCACACACAAGAAGGAATGTAACAAGTTAATGCCGAGTAGTTAAAATGAGTGATAGCACAAGTCTAATACACTGCCAATTTGTGAAGTAGCACCTATAACGTATGTGTGCGCACACTACTCTGTCTGCTGTACTTCACCTTTCTCTGCTTGGGGTCCAGTGTTTCCTCTTCTTTTGTTTTCTCTGGAGAGTGTGTCTCAGGAGGCAGAGAGAACACACTGTTCACACACACCTTTAGCAAGTCAAAGCTCTCATTCTCACTCAGCGCAGGTTCCAGAGGCCTGAAGCACTAACGGTCAAAGATAAAACACTGGGAAATGACAGACCCTCCGGTGCAAACACGTAGGGATACCACATTTTTGTGTGAACCTGTGTGATAAACGGATGCATTGAAGATGAAGGATACGTTAGGTTAGCACAGGTGGTCATCACAAGATGGCGTACTGGAGTCCTCAATGAATCAGCGGCTTCTGCCTTGATGAAATCCTGACCAGGGTAGATAGAACAACAGGAAGAGAGATCAGAAAAAACATTGTTGCATCAGCAATTAAACATGTATGACTTTTTCTAATAAACTAAGTCTACTTACCAGCATAAGAGTAATGAGCTCCTGTTTGCGAGAGAAGATGAAGCCTTGTTTCTTCACACACTCACTGATGGCTCTGGCTATGAGCCCAACACTCTGAATCAAACTGAGTTTCATAGTCAGGTCCTGAAATGAGGAAAGATACATGAATATACGTTGACAAAATACACAACACAAGACGGACAAAAATAATAAATGAAAAAAAGATTTAGGTCAAGAGGAAAAGTAGACTAAATATAAAGAACATTGGATAATTGAATTTTGCAAATTGTCAAGAATGCAAAAAAGTCCAACTGCAAGCGATTGAGCATAAGCAAACACTCTCCAAAATCATTTCAGCAATATACAAAGGAAGCAATCACTCCACTCAGTCCATCAATCAATCAAATCAATCCAAAAGTGATATTGTAGATTGATCCTCCATGCCTATGGATGGAAAGAAATTTGAAATCAAGTTGTGTGATTAGAGATTAGTTGAACAGCAGGCTCTGGTCTAAGAAGACACACAAAGAGTTGTTAAGACTTAGCAAGAAATTACAAAAGCCCTTTTACAGTCATTGGCGAGCATTTAAAGAACAATCCACCATTTAGCAGTGAAGAAAAAAAAGAATAAGACAACCTCATGTGTCACAGGGAGATGGATCTAAAAGGGAAGCTATTACTACTAATTTCACTTGAAGCAAATGCAGCTGTTGGCAGTGTACAGCATGTTGGTCAAACTATTTGCATCAAATTAACCAGTTAGTTATTCTAACAGCTTGCCACTATTTACATTATGCAGCATGGTTGTAAACCAGCTTCATGAAAAGTGCCAAATAGGAAATAATAAATGACTATTTAACAAGATGGCTTAAGTAATGTACTTTAGTAAGCATGTTGCTAGTAATGTAGGTCATTCAAAAGACATCTTGAACATTCTTTGCATTATATTTGGGTTCAGTAAAGGCCAGACAAAAACACTGAGGTTCATAGTACTTTAGATGCAAGGTTGGAAACACCATCTAGTAACCATGTTAGTGCTTTTACATTACAATACTGAAATAAAGTGATAATCCACCCTAAATCTAGCTCAGCATATCAAACACCCTGCAAGCTTCACGGGTGGCTGTGAAAGAAGGTTTAATCATTTTCCCTGCTGAAAACTGCTCATGACTAGAATCCATTGTAATGGATTCAATTCAAGCTGATCACAGCCACTGTTCTCAATCAATGTGGAAATGACAATCTTTTAAACAGCCACCTTTCAAGCCTACATTGGCTGAGTGTTTGATACTCAAAACCTTTGGTGGTGTATCACATAAAGCTACAATTCACTGAGGTAGAGCAATTTCACTTATTGCACCCATATAGTGTTGTCAACTCGCAACATTAGGTCTGGGATTTCTACTCCACAAACTCCACAACAGCAGTTTTCATTGTGACCTCAGTTGGTCTAGTTGGTATTAACTGATTGAGAAGTAAATTACAGTCAATAAACTAAATTCCATTTTCAAAATCAAACACATGCTCCACCACCACAATGCATAGATTTTAATAGAGGATCATTAATGAATGCCTTCAAGACATCGAGCCTTCCACTACTTTGAAATGTAAAATAAATACAGCAAAGTCAAAAAAGCAAAAGTAGTTGCTTATTGTAACAAGCTGTGGTTTCGTGGATTGAAGACTTTCAGTAAAGATTTTAGTGCATATCACCACAAGTGTTCAAAAAAACAAGTTGGAAAAATACAAAAAAAAGTAAATTAGGAGAGCAAGATGAAAGTTAAATAGCAAGTAAAACAAAGAAAACTGAGAGAGACAGCCCCAGTATTCCTGTGACAATACCTTTGTCTCTACTTTAATCCCCAGAACCTGTATGAAATAGAGGTGATAAAGTCATGAGTGTACATTCAAATACAGCCGTCTTACCGGCAAGACTACATTGATGGGACCTACTGTATTTTATCAGTATTGTTACTTTCCACTTGGTTAATAAAATCCCCAAAGAGGCACCAGGAAGACATTGTGCAAGAAACATAAGTGTTGCTGAGAGAACCAAATACCAACACTCAATTTGCTTGAACCTTCCACCTGTTTGTAACCCTCTTCCCACCTGTGCACTGTGCGCTGCCACAAAAACAGGTCCCTCTACTATATGGGCCCTATTCTAACAATCTAAGTGTACGGCGTAAAGTGCAGGTACGTTTAGAGCATGTCCAAATCCACTTCTGCTAGACTGAAGGAGGAAAAAAGGGTTTATGCGCCAGGCGCATGGTTCAAAAGGGTTGTACTTAGGGTCTTCATTAAGTCATAGGTGTGTAGGTGTAACATGCAATAAAGAGTGTTATCTCCCATTCCCTTTAACAGCCAGGGGCGTTTCTACCTTGGCGCATTACTATTATGATGGCGGATTTGCACCTTCATATTTTTATTTTTAATCTTTTGCATGTGCGGCTGCGCTTCCCTGTGTGTGTGTGTAACAAGCATAGTGTGCGCGCAGTGCAGAAGCCTAGGCACATTTTACTAATGTAAAAAACTGTTAAAATAACAATGACATGCTTCTCTATGACTTTAGACCAGGTTTTTGTTGCTCAATGGCGTTATCACTTCCCACAACCTCAAGACAGCAATATGCCAAGAATTCACCTGAACACACCTCTCTGTAAGACCAGCACACCCATGGGTGTAAATATGGGCGTATGGGCATTTGCTATTTAAACGACCTAGGTGCTGGATGGTCTTACAATAGCAAAGACACTTCCGACAAAAAAGTCTTAAAATTAGCTGCTTCCAGCAACTATAGTCAAGCACTGAGTAGGCTGAAATCATACATGGTACAATATCCAGTTGAAAGTTTAGGTGGAATACAGAAAAATATTGTAACTCTAACGGGAATAGTTTTGCACTGCAGTTAGTTCTGTCCGTCATATTTACATAACATAGCTTTTATTACATCCTGCAACTTTTGTTTGTACTTATCACCCCGTGTATTTTTAATGTATGCTAATTATTATTACCTTGGTATTGAAGTGTTTACTGATGCAGCGAAGGATGTCTTGATCAATGCGGGTCAGTATCTTTTCTGATGGTGCGTTTAGAGCCACTTGACCATAACATAAGATCAATGTGCTTTTCACCTTCTCCACCTCAACATCATTGCGTTCCTAAAGAAAGGAACGATAAAGACAGACAACAGAAGATTGTTTTAAAAAGCATCAATAGTGGGAGAACCAGATCTTAATTGGTGATATATCATAAAAATTCCTTGTACTTTGAGAAGGTTGAAGATGCTTGGTGACTTCTTGAAGGCGTCTGACTTGCCGAACTCTTCCAGCTTGGCCAGAGTTCCCTCCAAGTGGCTGTTGGCACACAGACCAACGCTCATTGCAACTCCCTGATAGATACAGATGACAGAAACCATAAGCTAGATATTTTACCTATCCAGATGTGAAACACACAACACCAAAAAACAAACATTGTATGCCATCTTTCGGTACCTCTCTTTCAACGGCATCGTTGTGTCGTGCTGTGAGGAGGATTTCCTGCAGCTGTTTCTTAACCAACTCCTTATTGAAACACTGTTGGAGAGTCACTCCTACACATCGATACAGGAAACTCTAGAGAGTGAAAAATGCTAATTTTATTCTTGGCACATATGTACTGTAGTGGAATTTCCAGAAAACACCATGTTGTGGTATGATGAGACTAGGGGAAAGCTTACATGACAGCATCAGGTCATTTATAGGTCAGAGGTCAGGGGGTGAGAATATTGGGCCAGTCTCGAACAACCAAACCTCTTCATGTGTAATTGTCTATCTACAGATTCAGAGTCTAGGTAGGCAGCTACATGATAAGGGAATGTTCTGTCTCAGGGCTATCTCCTTTTGGAGGTTGGTGAGACAGACAATTTATCGGTTAACGGCGCCTGCAATATCTTTGTTTAAGGTTTAGCTAAATGTAGCGTCTCCAGCATTAGTTTAAATACACCTTCTGGAGGACAGGAACTTCAGAGAGTTAGGACAGCACTGCACAATAACAGATCGTGGTTATACTGTACTTTCTGCTTAATTGTCTCCTCAATTGACTGTTCATTAAATGCTCCTGTGTAATTCGTCAAGGTCTCCCGAACCACCTTCACGTATGTAAAATGAATTAAGCTGCTCCTGAGTTTTTCCCTTAACATGTACTAGGTAATGTTTTACTGTCTATGTTCCTCATCAATGGTTCTCTCATCTTACAGGTTGGGTACCCCCCTCATTGCTGCAAGATCACGTCACAGTGTCATAAAAACACTTTTTGGTAACTTTACAATCAATTATTGTGAACTTTTGTCAGGATTTTTACTTACTTTTGTCATATAAAAGGCATAAAGTATCAACATGCACCCTTTAGTGCCGGTGGGTGAAACTGTCCACCTCTCTGTGTACACATTCTGCGGCTGTTAGGTCACAAGGAGGCATAGCTCTGTTCATGGATGTCACGAGCCCCAAAGGACGAGAACCACTGTTCAACACAGTCTGCCTTTTGAGTTGAATTATGACCAACGTGAAGCTCTAAACTAGACTTGCTGTTTGGGTTAGCAACTCATTCATTTAATGTCACTGGACCAACTCTCACCCACTAACAATTTGTGGGTAAAAAAGCTGTTTAAAGCGCTTACCTTCTCCTCTAAGGCGTTGCTATATGTGGAGAGGTATGTTGTTGCCTCAACTGCCAACTGACACACCCACTTGTCATCATCAATAGTTGCCAGTGTTTTAGACAAGAGCTGGAGACAAGCATATACATGATATTTCACTAAATTAACTCAGACATGACAATTTCTGTATCAATACAAACAATTAAAACACTAATGCAAAATAAATTGGGAATTATTATTCTAACACTGGATAGAAAAGTAAAAAAAAAAAATACAAAACACAGATACGTTGTGATGTGAATAACATCATATTTCCATATACAGTAGACAAGCACACCTTCAACAACTTTTCATCCCAGTGCTTCTTATCCAGGGTCTCTGCCGTTGACTCTGGAAACAACAACGCACAGTCAAACTACTGAGGAGAACAACTACAGTACATGAGGAATGAAAAGGAAAAAGGACCCAAAACACTATGCACCCTACAAATACAGGAACACTATCACTACAGGAACGCGAGGCTTCTTCCAGATTTATTACTTCATATGATAAATAAACAAATAAGTAGAAAAGATTTCCATACCCTCTAGCATCGAAAGCAGAGGAGGTATCTCTTTCTCCCAGATTATCTCTGTATTGGGGTGGATGTTGACGCTGAGGATTAGAAGGAGAGAGAGGGACGGAGCTCCATGACCTCTGCTACTGAACGGGAACGCTGCATTTACCTGGAACACACCAAAACAAACAAAGGAACAAGGATTATAGGTTTACTCGTTTTATCCTTGTGACATGGTGAATATACAGTAATCTCTAAACATTAATATAATAATAATAGAACTCAATTTGTGGCCGAAACATTAAATGGAAGATCAGATTTGACAACTAATAAGAATTATTTTGCATGACAAATAATTTGTCTAAACCCGGCGCTGCAATTCATTCATTATAATCTGTTACTCCAGTCAGTTTTTTGACTGGTTGTTCAGTGAGCCTTTGTTCTATAATAGAGAAACAAAAGGAATGCAGTTTGGCCAATGTTTTTAGCACAGTGACTGTGATTGACTTTGGCTCCACATGAAGTCACCAGAGTTTGAAAAGGGTGTTATAGAGCTGGATTTACTTACCAGCAGTCTGACCATTAGTGTTTGAGGAGAGGGCAGATTGACTGGAGGAGAGAGATTACACAGTTAGCTTGATGTGGTTAACACAAAACAATGAGAATAGTTGCAAATAGCAAAGATCAATGCTTAATAATTTATTTGTGATCTTTTCCATGATTCAAACCTGCTCTTCATGACTGGCTTATTGTATATCTAACATGGGTAAACTTCACAAAGATGCACTTGGTCAGTAAATACTTGTCTTACCTTCCTGTGTAAAGTCTATGTTAAAGCTGGGCTCCTGGTTATTTTTCTTCTTGTTGCCCAGCACTATCAGACTCTTACACAGAGGAGTGGTGGCATTGCTGTACTGTGAAGGAGTCAGATAGTACAGCAGCTTGGGCCATAGCACCTACAAACAACAAAATACACACAATACATTTCTGAACATTGTTCATCTGTCTAACACACACAATGGACAACAACTGCTATTAACGGACATAAATCGAATCCCAACGGACAGCATTATGGCATAAATCATAATTTGGGTTATTTTGGTCAACATTGAGATCACGATTATTTAACACAATACTCACTGACTTTGGTAACACCACACACATTTAACTTTAAATATAATTAAAATGAGAAACAAGTAAAAACAAAAATAAATTAGATTAAAAAAAAAAATTATGATATTAACTATGTTGTAACGTTAATGCACTGCCACAACCAACTGAATACTTTACTACATATATTCAGCATTTTGGTAAACTTTTACTTTACATATTCCAGTTAGTAACTTAATTAAAATGTGCAGTATAACAGTTTCATCTCAATTATCTTGTTTTCATAATTGCTAGAAGCAAAAAAATCGGAATTGAAAATAACATTTGAGTACTGGCCAGCCCTACAACAGATCAGACTAATGGGTAGATGAGTAGATAGTGTATGTACATCAGCTAGTCGTCCAACAGTGGTGGTGAGGAGATGAAGGGTGTTGTCACACATCGTCCTCAGTGCCTCGTTAGTCACCTCCTCTGGATCTGTGGGCTTCTGGACTCGCTGGAGACACAATCACATATACATACATGTTGGATATTCTCCTCTGCCCGCTCAGATGTTCTCATGTAGTGCAAAGTCCTGTCTACTACTTTTAGCCTCAGCAGATATAAAACACCTGTGGACAACATAAAACCATCTGTTGCACTGATAACTTATTGGCTAGTGTGTGTGTTCCATGTTATCCATTGACCTCATGTACGAACATGTATGCATGTCATTTATTGTTATCTTAATTTTTTTTCCCCATTTATAAGCTTTGTTAACATGAGATGGAAAATTTTTGAAATAAATGGAGCAGTAATTCTCTTTCTGGAAAATTCATTAAGTAATTAAAAACTACCACTCAGTCTACAGTACCGTAATCCCCCAAGCCACATATGCAAAGATATAAATACATAAGTAAATGGTTATGAGAGATAAATTTGATAGAAATAAACAACAGAAGTTGTACCCGATACGTGTCAGGTAAGGCACAGTGTTGAACGATGAATCGAACCAGTAGCTCCCCCCCCTCTAACTCCAGGTAGCCGTGATGAGCCATTGCACTGATCACCTGGACCACGTGCTTCTTGACCTGGGACACAAAGAGAATCAGATTTTCAGAACAAAACACTTATTCAGGTGAACTAAACTGTTAAACATGTTTAAGAGAAAAACTTACAGAGATTAGAGACTGTGAGGCTACATATGTGTTACCTTGTTGCCGTGGTCAGCCATTGGTTGTCTGATGCTGGCCAGAATCAGCAGCTTCTTACTCTCCATTGTGGAAGCTGCAAAACACACGCACACACACGTACACACACAAACATAAATAACTAGATAAAAAAGATTAAAGGATAAACACAGAAGGACAATGTAGTCTACATGACTTTGATGTAATTCAGATATTAATAGATTCAGTGTGTATAGGATGAGTTGGGGGGTGTAAGTGTCACTTAGTGTGTTTTCTCACTGCTGGAGTTGATTAGGTGACGAAGGACAGCCAGGGAGCCCATCCTGCTTCGCTCATTACTGTTCTCCAACTTCTGAAGAACAAACATGACCAGCCGGTCTGGGAAGGAGTTTGCTGGAGGGAGAGGAGTGGAGAGGAGGGAGAAAGAAATTAAACATGGTCACAGAATTCCAGAAAACCACAGGAAAGACAAGCAGGACAAGAGAGAAGGGGAGAGAAGTAGCCCATGTGCCACAGTTCATATGATTATCTCTGAGTCCTGCACACTAATGGATGATCTTATTACTGCTCTTGTGACTCCATAGAACTAAAACAGATAGAAAGGCCTGATGCTGTCTTACAACATTCAGCTATTACCCCACACTTAACTTGTTTACCACAGACTCTCTTACTCAACAGTCTTCACAATTTGCGTAATTTAATTTAGTGGCAAAAAAGAGCAAATTTAACATACAGATACACACAAACAAAGCTTTGTACCTAGTAAGCTGAAGCAGCGCAGGACCTCGTTGTGGTTCTTGACAGTAGGAGGGTTACTGTAATCCACAGGGGCGGACACCTGGGGAAGAGAAAGGAAATGTTACACTGTTCTTCGTGACAGCCATGTGTCAACTTGTGCACCCTCAGACGCCAGTACAATATATGTCATGATATAAGAGATGACATTTTGGTTACATGGAGAACAATTACAATCATAGAGTAAGTTTATTCAATCTCTACAGAAATGCCTAACTGTAACATGTGCTTTCTACGCATGTAGTAGTAGTATTAATAATGAGGAAAATAACAGTCCATCCATCCATCCATCAATCCATCTTCATCCGCTTATCCGGTATCAGGTCATGGGTGGAGCAACTCTAGCAGGGGACCCCAAACTTCCCTTTCCCGAGCCACATTAAACATTTTCGACTGGGGGATCCCGAGGAGTTCCCAGGCCAGGTTGGAGATATAATCTCTCCTGCCTGGAACATCTCTCTAGGGAGGCGTCCAGGAGAAACCACCTCAACTGGTTCCTTTCGACATGAAGGAGCGGCTGCCCTACTCTGAGCTCCACACGGAGGATGACTGAGCTTCTCACCCTATCTCTAAGGGAGATGCCAGCCACCCCCCTGAGGAAACCCATTTCGGCCGCTTGTACCCTGAATCTCGATCTTTCGGTCATGACTGAAAATAACAGTACAAATGGTAATGCTAGTTTGCAGTGACTACTGTTTGTTTGTCCAAGGAGTGGCTGACTAAACATGCTCTTTGATTACAATCACCGTCTCTTCCTTGGGGCAGGTTGTTTTCAAGCAGCTAATTTGGACCTGCTGATCTAGCCAACTTCAGTTACACACATGTATAATTTGGTGTTTAGAAACACAGGTATAAGATTTTGTAAGATTGTTGATCAGATCAGATATAAATGATAACTAACTGTTCTGACAGCTGCGCTGTAACAGTGTGGTAAAATACCCTCGGCCTCCACTAGACAGTCCAGATCAGAGTCATTGTGGTCAAATGTTGTAACAGTCCAGGCATAGGGCCAAGTGTCAGCTGAGTCACAAGGTAATGAACACATCTGACTACAGTAACTCTCTAACAGTCATTTGACACATGTAAAAAAAAGAAAAAAAAAAAAAAAAAAAAAAAAAAAGAAATTGCAGCATATGATAAATATAAGATGCAAAAGGAGTAATCCAGTCTGCCCACTATTTAGGCACAGATTTGTAGTTTCAATTTGGTGAATCGTTCTGTAAACAAGCAAGAAGACTGAGACACAAGGTCTGCATTGTATGATGGAAACCTAGCCTTGTGACACAAAGTGCTACACGGACTGGTGGCAAACAGCAACCAGTGGCAGTGGTCAGACCAGACAAATCCAAGTAAAGCTAATATAAGGTAGAAGTGTTTAATGCCTGTGGTTTGCTCCAGGGATATTATTGGGCACTCCCACCACTCTTTATCCTCAACATTCTGACTTGAAAACCCAAAACCCAACCAAAACCCAACCTAAAAGCAAAAGCCCAATCCTGCTAAAACTAACAAATGGACTTTTTTCTAATAATGGCATTTACAGTATATGTATAATGTTAAATTATGATTTAGCACAATACAGTGTACCGGTATTCCAAGTTAAGCTGTCAGGACTATGGCAGTGCTTATTTCAAAAAATATTCCAAAATGGTAATGGTGTTTCTGAACACGGACTCTATTCTAATCAGTTTGTTAGAATTCACATTAACTGTGGGTTTTCAAGATAACAAAAGAAATCAAGGAAAACAGCTGAAAATGTGACAATTTTTAACCATTTCAAACTTGTTGCACATTGTGTCTCTTAAATTGAATAGCTGTGTTAGAGTGCTAACCAGTCTGGTCAACAATACCAGCTTTGGATGTATAAGTACAGGAGGGGCACAATCTCTACGAGCACGATTTCTGCCAAGTGGCACCTTTTTATGAACATCTGTGTCATGTGTCAGTCACCACTTTAGTGTTAAAGCTGCAGTGTTTAACTAAGTTTGTACTGAATGTGTACCTGTTGATGCAGTGCAAAGAGTAGACTGTCCAGTTGTGTCTCGAGCACCCTGCTGCCCATGCTGACGGAAGCATCGAGCATTTGGCACAGACTCTGAGTGGAGGCAGAAGAAAGAAACGTGTTTGTGTTAGGTCGTGAATGGGAAAATGAACTGCTACCTCCTCTGTCAGCTCTAACCAGTTAAAAGAAATAAGCTGAGAAATCAGGCTAATTACAAAAGCTGGTCAGTCTGACGTCATGTTGCCTGAGTTTATTACTATTCATGAGCTCGCCCAGTTGTGCTGGGTAAAGGATACTAATAGCTCTCATTGGCTAGCTGTTAGCCAATCAGAGTCAAACAGCTTAGCTCGTTGATTATTAATGACTACTGGCACAAATCAAGCTGAGTCTTCCTGCAGGGTCTCTATACCACTCTCGAATGGCTTAAAACAAGATACCTTTAAAAGGGAGAGCGATGGTCTACTGTTGTTATCCATGTGACAAAAGTTCATTATAAGCAGTCCACTGCACTCATGCTGCAGCCCATACACACCTTGCTAATGACATAGTGCTCAGTGTTTTTCTTGTACAGAGACAGGATGGCAGGAATGAGTTTAGGAATCTGCTCCTCCAGTTTATCGCTGGCCATCAGATGACACATAGAGCCCACTGCCTCAGCTACTGTTAACCTCAACTGGAACACACAGAAAGGTGAGACAACACAGGGATTAGATAACATATATTCACTAACTTGTAACATCAACTAGGTGAGTTTAAATAGGGAAGAAATAAAAAAGAAGAACACTAGAAATAAAAAAATATATAAAAAGTCATCATGTCCCTTAAAAGATAATACTACCTGTTTTCATTTGTCTACTTTGTTGTTTGAAAGAATTTAAATCCACTTGGTGGCCATCTCATCAGAGTTCTGTACTGTACAACTGTGCTCTATTCTACATTTACTTTTCAGGTAGAAGAAAAGACGACAGGACAAAACAAAAAAGAAGTGATTTAAGCAAATGTTCTGTCACTGTATGAATATCCTTCAGAAATCATTTGTCTTCCAGAGTTCATGAGTGTGCTTGTCCTAGAATCTTTGTTTACATATTCAGTGAACAGAATGTTGTCCCAGTGAACCAATCAGCTCTAATAGATTGCCTGCCTTCAGTAATGCAACACTGGGCCATAGTGGTTAAACTCTTAGATGAGGTTAGCGTGGTTTAAGTATAGACTCCATGCAAACAAAACAAATACCTTGTATGGTTACTAAACTATTAAGATCTTGTAGAATATATGCTCTACCTTGCTGACAGATTAAACTATGGCCAAGATTACAGAAGAACAGAAGATTACACCAGAAAAACTTTTCACTTTGAGAATTTGAGAACCAATCTTTGTTGCATGGAGTCGACCAACTTCTGGCACCAGTGAACAGGTAGTCCAGCTCAGGTCGATTGAACTACATTCCACAATGGTGTGTTTTGGGTCATTGTCTTGTTGCAAGACCCATTTCAAAGACATTTCCTCTTCAGCATGAGCCAACATGACCTCTTCGGGTATTTTGATGTATTGAAACTGATACATGATGCTTGTGATACATAGGGCCCAACAACACAGAATGAGAAACATCCACATAACATGATTTTTGCACCTCCCTGCTTTACTGTCTTCACAGTGTAGTGTGTGGCTTGAATTCAGTGCATGGGGGTCGTCGGACAAATTGTCTGCGGCCCCTAGACCCAAAGTCCACTAGTCCACAGAATGTTGCGCCATTTCTCCTTTGG
>NC_045738.1:745232-745483 GCF_008692095.1 Etheostoma spectabile | reverse complement strand
TGTCCTTTGGCAAATTTCAACCTATTCAGTACAAGTCTTTTTTTTCCCAACAATGGGACTTTGCGGGGGCTTCTAGCTGTTAGCTTTGCTTCACATAGCCTTCTTCTGATCGTAACAGTACTCACAGGTAACTGTCTTCAGGTAAGTCAGGTAAGTCTTCTTTGATTTTCCTATTCTGGCTATTCTTCGATCCATTGGAATGGTAATTAATTGTTTTTTCCCACGCCGTTCAGGCTTTGGATGCCATTTCA
>NC_045738.1:744933-745222 GCF_008692095.1 Etheostoma spectabile | reverse complement strand
AATCCTTTTGGCTGAGCAGCCTATAATTTTCTGCACTTCTTTATGTTTTCCCCTCTCCAATTAACTTTTTAATCTAAGTCCGCCGTTTCTCAGAGCAATGTCTGGAACGACCCATTTTGTATTTCAGTATGAAATGAACCATAACTAGCATGCACAACATGTGCTTCCTCCCTTAAATATGGGCCATAATTGACATGTGTTTCTTCACAGAATCAATTACCTTACTAATTGAACACAACACTCTTATCATTTTGAACATGCCCCTTTCAATTAAAGATTCAATTACACA
>NC_045738.1:726099-744923 GCF_008692095.1 Etheostoma spectabile | reverse complement strand
CATGCATGTCATGACTGTTGGGTCTATGGGTTTTCTATGACTCTACAACACTTACAAGTGAAATTATTTGCCATGTAGAAATATCACTTCTACCAAAAGATTTGATTTATGAGGTTAGTGATGTTGGACTGCTATTATTTTGAACACAACTGTAATTTGAAGATTGGTCTGAACTAGGCTTAAATCATTCAATTGTAATAAAATAAGTTGCTGTTGTAACCTCCTAGTTTCTACAATATGATTGCCTTTCAGGTAAGGTGACGCAATCTCTTAGGCTCCTGTAATGGATAAGTGTGTGGTTGGGGTCAGAGATTTTCTGGTTGTAGTAATGGCCTGGAAAGCTTAATCACATTTGTTAGTGTTAACCTGCAGTGTTATTTCCCACTGTGCCTTCAAAGCTTTCGATGGCTTTCCTCAGCTTCCCTACCTACTCAACTTCTTTCAATATTGCCTGAACATGACTTTGTAGCTTGTATATCAAACCATTTTGCTCAACCCCTAACATTGACCTGCAGCGAGCTTACCTTAGACTCCCTGCTTTGTAACCAATTATTGAAGAGGATATCAAAAGCAGCACAGATTTCACTGGAGAATGTGTCTTTTCTGACTGTGGGATCTGGAGCCTTGTCCAGGTTGGCCAGGTACTCCAAGATACTATCACTGAAATGACACAGAGCTGGACGGAGAGAACAATACAGAGGAAAAGGGAAATTAGGGGGAGTAGAAAACAATGTGATGACAAAACTGGATGAAAGAGTAAGGGGAGCAAATGTAGAAAGAAAGTGTTTTTGGCAGGAGAATACCTAGAGGTAGTGTTTCAAGAGTTTGAGAGGTTGATATACTTCAACAAATATCACAATTTCAAAAAAGCATGAGGGGAGGTTCTTACCAGAAGAGAAGACCCACTTCATGTTGTCCTGTTTGGCCATACTCAACATGGGCAACATGGTGCCCAGAATAGCATTGAGGAAAGGTACCATGCCATAAACTAGAAAACAAGGAAGAGTAAAGCATTAATGGTGCTTTATTATTTTATTTTTTTTACTTCCTCTGTAAAGCAGGAAGATGTACACTTTAATGCCTTTTTTGCACTAGTATCAGTCCTAAATAACAGATAATGTACAGACAGTAAACAAAAAACATGGAGAAAGTCCCTGGTGAAAGCCATCTTTTGTTAAAATTACATTGTGTAATCAAAATAAATATAATTTCAATATATATCTGTGCTGGTCAATGATTTACAGCAACTAAAACTGGCTAAGTTTATACTTCCTCTAAACATTCTGGGCTTTGCATCATTAATCTGCAGGTTATGTGGACACAAAGAGCAGCTTCTCAGAGGCTGGCAAAACACAATGACCAGGGTGCTGCGCGGGACCTTTTAGCCCTGGATCCAGATCTGATTCATTCCACATATTTTACTCATTTAGTATCTGCTCATAGGGTCCTGAATATGTCTTTACGTGTAATAAAGAAGCAAATGCACCTTTAGTAGAACTGCATTTACCTTTGTAAAGCAAGCCCAATGTAGATGTGTTTGACAACTTATTAGCTCTTAGCAGGAACTGTTAGCTAACCAAACCCTAAATAAACATACAAATGCATGCAAAGTTTTTGACCTGTACATGCCGTTTTTGGACAGGTTAAACAGGTTTATGTATTTCTCAACAACCTCTGAATACCTGCCTTGGGAGCCGAAGTTCAGATTTCTGGTGTGTGTGTGTGTGTGTGTGTGTGTGTGTGTGTGTGTGTGTGTGTGTGTGTGTGTGTGTGTATCTGTGTATGGTCTTCCTCATGGCCTTAAGGTGGTTTATTTGTGTTTATGTGTGCAAATATTTTCTTACCATTGGAATCAGAAAGGTTGGCTAGTGTCTGGACAACAAAGAAGTGAGGTAGAAGCCCTGGCTGAAACTTGCTCAGTATCTCCTCCATTATGTCATTAATGTGCTTGTTACCCACAGCAACCAAGATATTACTGGCTGCCTGCTGCCAATCAGGGATGACCTCCTGAATAAACCAGAAAGACAGTGAATAGAGTAAGGTACATCATTTAATATCTGCCCACTGCAAGACACAAAAGAATGTTTAACATCTCATATTTTTACCTTTGATCGTGTCATTTCATCTGAGGCCAGGGAGATGATACTTTTTATCTTTGGGTAACTGATCTCCTCTATCCTGCAGCCCACAATCAGCTCAATAGTCTGGAGAATCACAACTCTGTGACTCACAACCAACTAGATAAGGAGAAGGAGGAGGAGGAGGAGAAGAAATAGAAGGAGGAGGACAGGAATAACAGAAAGTAAAATGGAATACTAATTAATGGCAGCATTTATTTAGTTGCAGTAAAATGCTTGCAATTGGCTTTCACATAGACAAAGTAAAATATAATACAGCATATACATGTCACTGATCATTTCCTCAGTGTAAAGATGCCATCATCTGATAACCACAAAGTCTGGGCTGTGACAGTATGATAAGCTGTTGCAGCATCATACAGACACAAGCTGATTCAGAGCTCTATGGTGAAATTTCTAAGGTGCAAATACACTTCAAGTAAAAAGCAAATAACTGAATTTAAGGGATATTTTTCTGTTAAACATCGAGCCACATTTCTTTTTAGACTGATTCTAAAGGCCCATGCAGGTTAAATGTTAGCAGAGTATATACTAGGGCAGGGCGAGATGGAGAAAATCATACATCATGATCTTTTTGAACAAATACCTCGATATCGATACCACGATATTGTAGTGTTGGCTATTGGTGCTTTCACAAAATGGTTAGACAATGACATTTTTGATAAATTATCATCTGTAATGTGCATATAATGACTAAGTGGGTAAAGGCAAATAATAGAACAGTTACAACAGTCTGGTAAGAACAGAAAATAACTTCACTGTAGTGTAATACAGCCTTTAAAACCAGGAAAAGACAACACTTATGCCATATCCAAAATCTATATAATGTACATGTGTGAAACCAAACCACATGCATGAGGTCTTTTAAGTGTGACCAGATTTAACAGATTAATAGCGGACCATTGTTAGCAGGGGTTAGTAGAGTCAAGTCAAATCCACAGACATTTCCATCATAGAAGCAAGACTTTTAGTGCTTGCTGCAATCCTGCTTAATGTTCAACACGGGGACTTCCCCTGTATAATGTGTACAGTATGATCACACAGTGCAGTCCCAGTAATTAAGCACTGTATGTAACTGGGAAGTGTTTTAGGTAGTTTTGACACATGACACCAATAGTCACACCAGCACTAGAAGCCAAGTTAAATGGTAGTTTTAGCATGACCATGTAGTCATGCTTATCTGGCTTTGTTGACATGGGCTACAAGATTGTGTACTGATAATTAGTTCCACGTTACTTTTCTTAGGTAGGCCTTAGGCTGAGACTACTGGTATATGTGTGTGCGTGGTAGAGCGAGTTACAAAGTGACGGTGATTAGCTTTGGAGCGAGGACTCTAGAGAGGCATAGTGGGAGAAACAAAGTGTCTCCAATTTCTGACCATGGTCGAAAATATCAGTGTTTCCTATGTTGATTTTGTAGGGGTGGCCCACTATGGGAAAATTTCTACCGCCACAGTATCAGAAATAGGGCAGATGCTCAATATAGTTGCGGTTTCCTTTTAAATTATCCTGCCGAAACAATGCTCACATTGCAATTTAACAACAATTGGGCCTAAAGGAAACACTGAACATGTAGCAGGAAAAGTTAACCCTCTCCTTGGCTTCATGTGGTGTACGGAGAAGAAGTATCCCGAAATGAGTTGGAGGAAATGCATTGCTACCATGTCACGGTCTAGCCAAGGCATGTAATTACATTTTTGGAGAGGTGCACGTCAGGCTACAGCAAAGGGTCCGGTGTAGGGTCGGTACCGCCACATCCCTATGCACGTACTCAGGGTGTCGATTTAACGCAGAAGCGTAAATAGGCCTTAAGCGTTTTCAGGAGTTTTACCTTTGGGTGTTTCAGAAGGTAGTCCTGGCACATGGCTAACACTCTGTCTGGCTGCTGTTTTCCTAGGGTCAACATAGACTTTCTGACCTGTTCCTGGACCACTGAGTCTTTATCAGTGGCTGCATCAAGTAGAGCCAGGGTGACCTCTATAAGGGAAAAACAACAGAAGAGAGACAAATCTGATTAGGTAGATTCAACTGTAGAAAAAAAAAAGAGAAATGGAGTAACCACAAATGGCTACACAACATTTGAGAACCATGTACAGCAAAACTTTGGAAACCTGAGAAAAAAATACACATGGGTTCTCATCCAAAACTGTGTCTAATGGCACAAATAAATTCTGTTAGCTATCTAGAGGCAGACGTGGAAACAAATTGGCAGAGAAGGGAAGAAAACAGCCGTGATGAGAAAGGACTCACGTTCCACATCTGTCTTGTCCATGGTGGACAGCCGGGGGCTGGTCCTGGAGCCTGTGGCCGAGGATGTAGCTTCCGTCTCAGGGTACAGGTGGGCAGAGGCTGCCTGGACCTGCCTGAACATAATTTGAAATGTGAATATGAAGTGACCATTAATGTAATACTGACAGTGGTTCTACGGACTGTTCTTATTTTCAATGAAAATATTTTATGATCCCTTTTAACATGTGAATCCTCTAATGGCAGACCAAGGCTGTACTGTATGTGTATATTTAAAGTAAAAATTTGATTTGGTTGTAGTCATCACTGCAGCTTTCTGCTAAAGCTTAATACTGTTTTTTTTTCATTCACATGACTGACACTGACCGACAACATGACAGCAGTGATTCCAAATATTGAGACAATTATTTTTGTCGTTAACCAAAAGCTATCGTATTTGGATAATCATAATTTGCTTTAAAATCTCACTTCAGTTGTCTGTTATTTAGCAAACTAGCTGTTCAAGCCAGGTGCGCTAACCTGCGTTACCCCCAACTAATATGTTATAACGTTAACAATACGAAGTAACGGTAGCTCGTACACTAACGTTCATTTTTAAACCCAGTTTGGAGTGTAGGCTGAGTAAAACTCTTCGTCATGTCTTGGGTAGCTGATGTTATAACGTTACTGTCATATACATGTATGCTGCTTGAGTGGTGATGATGCAGATGCAGCAGCAGCAGCAGCAGCAGCGAGCTAACCTAGCTAGCTAACGTTACTGACACAGGTTAGCATGCTAACCTAGCAGCTGCTGCTACGGAAGAAGAGCCGACAGTGTCCTCACATCACAGATTAAAGAAAAACAACAGATTTGCTAATAAGGCTAACTTACCAAGTCCCAGTGAGCGTCCGCTAAACAATGACCTCTCGCGAAAATACTGCTTCTTATCTCGGTTTAAACAATATGCTTCCCTGTCAGTGGCACGGTAAGTGTTGGAGCTGTGTGTCTGTCGGTCACTGCAGGTGTAAACATGCCTGGTCATGTGCTTCTAGTCAGCAGGAACCATAGATAGCAGGAACGGATCAGCCAGGGGGCGTACCTAAACACATAGCACTGAGGCAGATAGAGCTGCTACTCAACAGTACAATATAACCTTATGGAGTTTGTTATTATGCAGGAATTAACTTTATAATCAAATTAATTAAACTATCAAACATTACCCTTTCATCCAAGTTTCACACTGGCATAATGAAGCAGTGGGGAAAGAAGTATTGAGATACTTTAATTAAGTAATTGTACAAGTACCAGAATGTAGGCCTACTCCATCACAGGTTAAAACAACTGAGTAAAACAGAAGTAGCAGCCATGTATTTGAAGAATTAAATTAAAAGTAGATATACTTATTATGCTTAATAATGTGAGAATATATCATGAGGATTGTTCATACTGTTGCATTCACATGTTTAAGCAGCGTTTTGTTTAATGTAGGTAGCGTTAGGTAGGTGGAACTCATTGTAGGCCAATCTTCTTTCTATTGGGCTGGGTTGTGAGTGACAATCCATCATATTTTATAATCTGATAACATAAATATAATAAGTGAAGTAATGATAGAAACTACAGCTGTTAGATAAATAGTAAAAAGCTAAAGTCAAATGGAAATCCTCAAGTAAAGTACAAGTAACTCAAAATTGCATTATGCTTTTTAATGTGCAGTTCAGTTTCCTTCAAACACCCTGCACCTTGAGACTCTTTTTTTTTGCCAAATCTTTTATACCTCAGTCTTTAATGACAGTCTGACTCAGCAAACCAAACCCACCAAACCCCAACATGCGAGAGCATTTGACAACTGGGACCCAAAGGTTGCAAAAGTTTATGGGACTGGTGCAGGAGACGTCATGGAAGAAATTCAAGAAATTTAGAGTTCAAGTTCAACGTGCAAATCCGTTGTAAATTATCCACACACAAGCATACAAACAATCCTTTAGCCCACTGTAATAATTTGCAGTTTGTCTTACTGTTTAAATGTGAGCCAATGTTAGTTACTGTTGTTTCATTACTGCTCGTAGTGGTGGTTTACAGCCATGTACAGTGTTCAATAAAATATCACAACAATAGTAAAACACGTCATTAAAAAGGTCATTTGGAAACATGACCTACTTTTGTCAAAGTGTTTTCAAAACAAAAAAGCTGCAGTGTGTGACTTGAAACATTTTCATTTGAAGATATTTGATAACTATAAATATTAAGATGACTATTCAGTAAATACAAAATAACTAGTTAGTTTGTTAGGTGCATACAGCATATGTTTTACATCTCGCCTATTATTACAGGTACTTGAAAGAAGGCATACCGGTCCATTATGTAGCCACTGGGTTAGACCATAAAGTTATTTCACAAAAAAAGTAAAAAGTAAAGCTGGTTACAAAGTCAAATATGGCTTCAAGTTCAAAGCCTCTCGTGATAAATACCTCTATAATAAATACCTCATGTATGGTTTAAAAACAATGCATATTAATGCATGATAATTATATAAAGGTTAAATAGGTTTAGTTTAAGCTGAAATGCCCTTGAAATGATTTAAAATACTGGTCAGTGTCAGGATACAGTGTTATTTCATCGGAAAACATAAGAAGTTTAGTCTAACATAACCATCAGAAGAGCTGACACAGTGCATTTTAATAAAAAGTTATTAACAATAAAAAAACATTAACAGAGGCAAATATTTTTAGTGCAATACATAGGATATCCATGATACAATTAACAAAGAGCAAAAATAAAAAAAAGGTGTCTGTGTACAACATTCAACATGCAGAAGGTAAACATTTGTTGTGACTTTAAGTAGCAATTTATAACACCAATAAGTTGTAAAACACAGATATCACGATTACCCTGTGATTTTGATTACCCTGTATTTTGATCTGATTTAAATTAGCCTGCGAACCAGACCAATCTGCGTGCTCATTCATTTGCAATTTGGTCTGGCGACGTGAGGCTAGATCTGAATCAGAGCACACGTCCCCTGCCTGTCGCCTGCGTCCGTCTTCATGTGAACTGGAAGCTGAGAGCTTTTCAACCCACTGTCCTCTCACTCCGACAGCACAGACGTCTGAAACAGCCCAGTTCTAACAAAACCTCAACAACATCAGTATTTCCCCTGCAGTCTCTCAGCGATGATTGACTTTTCCCATAGCCGTTTTGATCACATGTCAAATGTAACGGTCGTTAAGTGTTCTGAGTCACTTATTAAGACTGAGTGATTGCTATCTTCTATTGTTGTATGTACATTATCCTCGCTGGTTCCCACTTTTATTTTTTATTTTTCACTTTTATTTGTTGTTTCTTTTTTCTCCAGTTTCTGGCCTCACGCATCGACAGTGTGAAGGTCTCTGCCTGGCAGGTTTTTTCTGTGGGAAAGAAATAATCAATGAGATATTAATGTACAAATACATAATTGCTAAATACAAATCAGTCATTTACACTGTGGCATAGTTTTGATCGTCATGCGTCATGTGGCAATCTAAATGAGCAGAAAAAGCCATGAGGCAGAGTTAGACTGTCTTGCAAACAGATCTAGCAGATGTTCATGGACTAAATGTAGTCTTCAATTTCAACATCTTCTGTTCCATTGCACATTTTTTCTTTTCATTAATTTATCCATGAGATATGCATATGGTGGGTGCAGGTATTTAAACACAATAGAGATGTGTCCTCAACAAGTAGGTTTGCTGTGTATGAGAGTGAATGAACATACTCGTGTTTGGTAAGGGGGGCTTTGTCGCAGGTGATCTCTGTGAGCAGCCCCTTGTCCTTTGTCTGAACCACCGCATGTTGCACACTGCCTCTTGGCGTTGATATGCCCTTCAGCTTCACTTCTCTGCAGCCACATAAAGGTTTGAAATATGACAACTTGATGAAAGACAGAAAAAAGGGTTCTATTTTGTGAAAACATACATGATACGTGACTATACTATACAGACAACTACAACACATACTTACTTACCCATTAGTGGCTCCCTCTCCATCTTCAAGCGTTTTGAGGCCTGGGACTTTCTGACCAAAGATTTTCACAGCGATGGACATGAGCAGGCCGCAGCGGTTTCTGTAGCAGCAGGTGGCGTCTACCACCAGGAATACCACCAGGAAGATCACCATGACGATGCCAGCCACGCTGCCTTTGG
Organism: Etheostoma spectabile; assembly: GCF_008692095.1. Taxonomy (NCBI): domain Eukaryota; kingdom Metazoa; phylum Chordata; class Actinopteri; order Perciformes; family Percidae; genus Etheostoma; species Etheostoma spectabile. The sequence continues at coordinate 736,381 of NC_045738.1, read as the reverse complement.
TCATGCTGCGGCTGCTCACTTTGAGGGAGAGAGGGAAAAGTCAAGGTTACCTAACTGAAAGTATGGCAAACATCTTCATTGTGGCAAGCAACACGATATTGTTAGTAGATCTGTCAAGCCACGACATTAAGGTGCAGTTAATGCAGTTCACCACTCCCAGATCTTAGTTTAAGCCCCATTTCATGAAGTGTATGATTAAGGGAGTGGGAGGCCACATACCAGGCTGTTCTGCGATGGTAAAGTTGAACACGGCAGGGATAGAGGAACCATTAGCGTTGACAGCTGTGACTTCCAGTCTATAGTCTGATCCGTAGGACAGGTCTTGAAGGGAGACAGAGTCAGCATCAGATGACAGCTGCATGTCTTTCCACTCAGTCTTCTCTTTATCCTAAGAGAGCATGATGAAAGGATGAACGTAAGGAAACATAAAGGACCAATGAAGAGCCATTCATTGTGAAAGGCAGAGACAGACTTACACCGTTTCTTACCTGTCTGTATCGTACGTCGAAGTGCAGCAGAGGAGATCCACCGTCATCGAACTGTTCAAGTGGGACATAGAAAGAGTTTCCCTCTACTTTCATCTTATCGGACGACAAAACTGGACTGTCTGGTTCACCTACAGAGTACACACAAGAGGCAGAGAGAAATGAAAAAAAATGCTGACCAACTGATGACCATCCATGAATAATAATTCATTCCTAATCTTTGGCTTAAGATACATTCATTTCTTATTTATTTTATTTACATAGGTGGCTACATACAGATTGACTGAGCATGTCAGTAAATCGTTGTCATTGTGTAGTAGATCAGTGTGTAATGCTTTACCCCCTGAGGAAGGATGACAGTAGATTACATGGCGTCATCAGCAGCATGAATAAACATCGGGCAGCGGATGATGGTGTCATGGAAATGTTATGACGATGGTTGCATGAAAGATGAATAACACAAATTAGTGATGGCAGATGTGTTGGAAACGCCTTGGTTACAAGACATATATATCACATACACTAGCGTGCATACATACTTGAACTTACACATGCTATACATTGTACATCCATAAATTGTATATACATTCATGTCAATATGTACAGAGACATGTTGCACATCAAGTTATTGATCCACACACAGCATACACAGATTTTGTGTGTGTTGACAGTTGCTAATGTGTAGTTAGTGAGTAGCGCTTACGTATTCCCTGGGTTTGGATGGTGTTTGTGTCTGAGAACTGGCCCACTCCCACTGCATTCAAGGCGGCCAATCGTACTGTGTACAATGTGTATGGCTTGAGGGTGGTGATAGCTAGGGGATCTACAAAAGCAAACACAGACACATAGAAAGACACCACATCAGCTTATGTGCATTATTGATTGTCATTTATGGCAGAATAATGTTTATGGTGCAACCAGTTTAAAGTATAAATGATGCACTGACTTCGAGAGAGTCATGAAGCACAACTGCAAAGCTTTGTTGATGAGCAGATGTTTTACCTGAAGCTGGGACTGCAATCTCCTTCCACTGTTCTGTTGCACTTTGCCTCCACTGCAAGACGAAACTTGTGATCGGCGTCCCTCCACTGATGGGAGGGGTTTTAAGGGAGAAGATGACTGAGGTTGGTCCAGGTGAAACTGACAGGTAGAGTGGCGGACCAGGCTGGGCTGTGTATAAGGAGGTAGGGCGGAGAAGGAGAGAGAGAGAGAGAAAATATAAATTGTAATATGTAAAATGTAAAATGCATGTCAGATTAAATCTACTCTAAAGACAGACATTAACTCTTACTGTGTATTGCAACGTCTCTTGATGCATTCCCAGAGGCGCTGACAGCCATGCAGGAATACAGTCCACCATCAGAGGGCACTATCTCATCAATCACCAACACACCATCATTAACACGGACACGACCAGAGGCAGAGTCCTGACAGACGGAGGCACAAACAGGAAAGATCCAATCATATGTCTCATCTGTAAATGCTGGATGGTATTTAAAGTCAGAAAATATGTCAGTGAGTACAGTTGATTTAATCTTACAGTAGGTTCAACATATAATTACTGCCACCTGTAATACACATGACAAAGTATTTGTCATCAGTACAACTGAAAGATATTTGCTATAATCGAGGTAGAATCTATGCAGAAAAAGGTGTTCTCCTTTTTATCATGTGTTATCCCCCTAAAAGCTGCACATGTGTGTATACATGTAGTATAATGCATCAATACACTCTTACCAGTGTGCGTCCATTGTGCTTGTTGATCCAGTGTTGTTCAGGCTGAGGATGGCCAGAGACGTTACAGGACACAGATATACGCTTGCCCACTGATACACTCTGCTGCTCTGCTGACACAAACACCTCTGGGGCCTCTGAAACCAAACACCTCAAGTGTCATTATGGTGCAGCAGGATAAGGTGGCATGGTTGAATGGGCGGTTCATGTTTAGCAATTACTAAGTTAATTTTTATGTCATGTGGTTATTGTTGTTGTTGTGTTTCAGTGATCTAGTGGAGCTGTCAAAAAGGTGGGAAAAAAAAATCATAAATTGAGCTTACCATAAACATGAAGCATAATGGTAGCACTGCTCTCAGCGATCTTGTTGGTGGCGGTGCAGATGTACTCTCCGTAGTCGGCCCTGGCAACCGACCTTATAGTCAACTGGCTGCGGTCTGAGTTAAACTGATGATGTGAAGGGTCAAACGTCATCGGCCTGGGAGGAGGACACGCAGAGCAAAATACACACTGAGTAATTCTTTTTTCTTCAAATATTATTTTTTTGGGCTTTTTAAAAGATAGGTGAGAAAGGGTAAGAGAGAGGGAGAAGACATGCAGGAAATCATCACAGGTCGGACTAATAAGCAGAAGCCTCAAAGTATATGTGTGTCTGCTCTACCCACTGAGCTGAGCCCCCCCGCCACGCACTGAAAAAGTCTTTGTTATTAATTTGGATTCAAAAGAAGACAGAAAGAGGCCAGAGAAGGGAAACAATGCCACTGAACATTAACAAAATAGTAACAAATGAGAGACAGGTTTAGATCAACTAAATTTAGTCCACATCATACTTGTACATTATTAACAAACTGATGCATGATGTGCCCCTCTGAATAAAATATGTGAAGATACTGAAAGACTCTCCGCAACTCTCTGCAAGTTAATATTTACATGGTCCAGGTGATGTTGGGTTTTGGTAGACCGTCAACCAAACACAGTAAGGAAACATTGGTTTCTGGCCCAGCCATCACTTTTTTCACTTCTTCTTTCAGATGCACGGAAGGAGGAGCTACAGGAGGGAATCATATTTTAGTCAAAATTCTGCCTCATTTACAATTCAAATATATTAAGGCATCATTATGACACAAAGTAAAATACTAAATGTGTTTGTGCCTAACCAATGAAGCATCCCTAACCATAAGAGTCAATGGCTAAGTGCCGTGTCATGTCACACACATCAGGTTCAGCAAAGGGCCAGAAAGGATCTTTGTGTCATAAATTATCTTTCAAACTCCTGACCATTAGTTAATCTTGATGTGAAAAAGATACCGACCATTGACAACAACAGAGACGGAGAGTTGCTTATAGATGGGCCTTCCTTTGATCTGGGCCTGACACAAGTATGTCCCAGCATCCTCTCTCTTCACTTTTTCAATGAAGACTGTGTTATCAGGCATGTGACGCACACGCCTTCCGACTGAAGTGAGAGGTGGCAACACAGAGTGAAGGGAAGACATCCAGGCAAAGTCAGAGAAAAACACACAAAGAGACCAAAAAGGCATAGTTATGTAAGTTTCTAAAAGAATAGTTTTGTAAGTTTCTAAAGGAATATTCGGTCAATCTTATCATACCAATCAATTTGATCAAAGTACTATACATTTCAGGTACAAAAGCTTAGCAAGTGGAGAGCCTTTATTAACCATAAAATAACCCTTCAAACTGCAGGAGAGCTGCAGGCCTAGGGTGCTGGTCTTACCATTTGTGGAGATATCTTCTTTGTCTCTGAGCCAGTGAACATCCACCGCTGGCTGGCCAGTCACCAGGCACGGCACCACACCATCTGTGCCCTCCAGAAACTCATGATAGGTGGTGGTGCTTCCAAATGATGGACCCTCTGACCAAAAGAGGAGAAGGTTAGGATACTTATGCAATAAAAGAAAAATGAATGACAGCATCAAAACGGGGTCAGATCATTAAATACGTCTTCCTAAGATGAGTATTACCTATTTCTACTTCCTAACTAAGATATGTTGCAAAAGACAGCGTCAGCAACAACTGCCAATTGTTACGTACCATAAACATACAGCTGTGTCGCAATCTCATCTTTGTGTCCATTTTCGAACTCACACGCGCACGTGTATCTCCCCATATCCCACATCGTAGTGTTCTTAATGACTAATTTAGAGGATGTCTCATCCACCTTTGACACCTTGTCTTCGTCGATTTCTTCCCCATCTTTTAGCCATGTTATGTCTCCCTCTCCCCCAGCTAGGACAGGACAGGAGAAGCAATGGAGAAAGAGACAAAGTGAAAATAAATCCCAATTTTAAAACATATAGAAGAGGTTAAAACAAGAAAATGTCATTCACAAAGACAAGTTTTATAAGTCATCAAATGAAATTGATACGACTCACCTTTACACAACAGTAAGATCTCTTCTCCCACCAGAACGTCTTGCTTACTGGTAATAATGTCCATCTTTGCATCTAGAGGAGGAGAGGAGAAGAGTTTTGGTTTTCTTTTGCACCTGTTTCTGCTTTTTCCAAAAGCTATCTAGAACCCAATAGGTGTGTGTGTTCCTGATTGATGCTCTGTGGGAGAGCATAGATTAAGTAGATTTGAGATCCACATCGTAAATAACTGGGACAAAAACAATTAACAAGAGCAGTTCATATTACTATTCGTCATTTTTAAACATGAAACGTGGACTGACATAACACATGTATCCAACACTGCATTTTTGAGGTGTGGATTGTCTACCTTATTACATTAAGAACTGTTGACAGATGTGGTTTGCAGCACATCAGGATCATCTGAAGATGTTAACAAAAATTGATCCCAAAATGTTAACTTTAATTTTAATAATTTTGTTAGTCTATTATTAAAAAAATAAATAGAAAACTATATTTCATTAGCCTTTCAGCTGCAGAAAGATGTCAACTGTTTTGAGTAATAGTTTTTAAATGATCTTTTTCTTACTGTTTGAACAGGCAGAATCCAACTAAAAACATGTTTTTTTCCTAGATTGAAACTTTAGATTTTAGGAAAAGGTCTCATATTTCAGCCATTCAGTGGGTATCAAACATATGTTAACAGATCTTACCTGTGCCGTGCAGCAGCAGCAGCAGCAGCAAGGCCATCTTTAGGGTGAAAGCTGATTGGTTCTTCATGTTACTGGCTGCTGATTGCCAATCCTGTATGATTCCAAATCAAAACTCTGCAGTGTGTCTGTTAAGTCTTAATGTTTTGGTTTTCCAATTAGAACAGCTGGACAGAATGCCCAAATACTTATTAATAAAGTTTACAAAATGAACAAGAAATCTGCCTCAAACCTCAAACATCTAGACTCTGTATCACACTGACATGCAGACACCTGTTGTTTCCAATCCACATAACATGAGTACAACAGGGAGAGGGACTCTGTCAGGGGTTATATAGGGGCATGGAGCAGTGGAGATGAGATGAGAGGAAACAAGAAAGGGGAGGGGGAGAGAGAGAGAGAGAGAGAGAGAGAGAGAGAGAGAGCACTGCTCTCTTATCCTCCTTTAACCCCATCACTAGCATAGGTCATCCATGAAGAGAAATGAGAGACAATGACTGAATGATGCCCATCCATTTCTCATTCCTTATGTTTTCTCACTCTTCCTTGACTCACAATTGTCCCTACCTATCCTTTACCTGTCTCTATTTTTCTATAGTTAGAATTGTATTATTTCTCACTCTCTCTCTCTCTCTCTCTCTCTTTCTGCTCCAACCTGTTTCCTCTCCCTCTCCTCCCTCCTGTTCTCTCTCTCTCCTCCTTCCTGTTCCCTCTCTCTTTCTCCAGCCTACCAGATGAAAGCAGAGGAGGCAGTCCCCCCCAGGGGACAAAGAGATGGGGAAAGATATTTTAATCATCCCATCGTTTTTTTTCCTCTCTCATTTAAAAAAAAAAGGGTTACATTCCTCTCAAGTGTACGCAACAAACCGCACACACAGAATGCCAAATTCGCCAGGCTGCCACCATTCACATTTCCTGAAAACGTACATCCTTTAGGGTGCTGAAATCAACGCACCAAAGTGACATCCGTTCTACTACAAAGAAAAAAATCTCAACTTGGAAAAACAGCCAGTACTCGGTGATTGCAAAAGAAACTGAATATGATGGTGTTGATTGTCAACTAAGTCGGTTACTTTTAATCATCTAATTCAAACACAAGCTTTTGCATAACAAGTCAAGTCAGAGTCACATCACATTCACACATTCATAGTATATTTGAAAGTAAAATGTTGATTAAGTAAGTGATTGAATAGCTTTTAAATAGGAAGAACATAACATTTTATTATTAAAGGCCTTTCTCACAGCAGACCTTTTAACTTGTCATTGCACGACAAGCACAGGTGTTACTAACAGTAACAATATATTGTCACAGTAGGAAAACACAGGTGTAAATAACCCAATTATTGAATTACATTTAGCTGCTTTAGTTTCAGGCTCTGGGTATTAGATAGGGTAGTAGAAGAGACCCATCTTTAATGTTACTATAACAAGTCAAAATGTCTGCTGTAATATAAAGAGCTGCATAACAGCAACTAAATCCAATGCAGCCATCCTTAATGCTATGTTATAGTTACACCTGTGTTAGACAAGATAATTGTCTTCTATTGGCAACAAAGAAATTGGAACCAGAATGTGTGTGTTCTCTATGAGTGGTGCAATAGGGATTCACTTCAGGATATGGTCACTGATCATGATTTTAACTTCTCAGGGGACACTCACAAACACACAAAGTTGCTTTGTCTAATCAGTTATCTCATTGCTGAACAAACCCATGTTCTGACAACAGGTTCCCCCCCGCCTCCACACACAAACACACACACACACACACACACACACACACACACACACACACACACACACACACACACACACAGTGGGAGCCTTGACACAAATTCCCATCCAATTCTCCGACTGAAAAAGTCTAGTGAAAAAGAACAAGATGCAATTTTATGAAAATATTAAAACCGACCTACACACTTATGCATCTTCCATTTAATATGTTTGACATTAAACCAAATTCAAATATGTTTTAGTCCAGTTACCACTGCATTGTAACTGGACTGGTAGCTGGAGAGGTACCAGTTCACCTCCTGGGCACTGCCAAGGTGCTCTTGAGCAAGCCACCGAACCCCCAACCGCTCGGGGCGCCTTTCCATGGGCAGCCCCCTCACTCTGACATCTCTCCATTAGTGCATGTGTAGGTCCTGAGCATGTGTGTGTAATTCAGGCCTGTGTGTAATGTGTGTAATAACAACAGAGTGAAAAGTGTAGTTTCCCTTTGTGGGATTAATAAAAGTATAATAACTGAAAAAAAAGGATATTAGCCAAAGTTTTAATGCTTCATGTTTTAACATGAATGGGATAATGAAAATGACCATCCTTAACTGAAAACACCCTAACACTTACGGCACTGCCCTTTTATCTACGTGGTGTTAGTGCACGCTGCCAGTCAAGTGGCGTTCCTCTGGGTCCAATCACTTCTATTGGCCAACAGCCAGCCTGCCCCTCCCACATCCCCTTGATAGCCTATCAGTGTCTCCACACCACCGTCTGGCCAGCCAATGAAACGGGTAAAGAGTCCAAAGGGGCCACCTATCAGGTTGATTATCAGGAGGTGCTATTATGGCCCATTAGAATGGAGTGTGTTCACAGAGGGGGTCATTAACAAGGGTGGGCGCACACTTACAGCTTACCTACATCCCATTCTTTTGAGCAGCTTCTTTTCTCGTAATCTCTTGTAATTGATTACATTGACATCTGTTAATCAAGGCTGCAGTCTGGGTCCACATTGGGTTAGAGCAGGCCCAAGGCTCAACAACAACAACAAACTGTTTGCATTTTGACAGAACTCACAGGGAAATATTTGATAATGTATTTAAACCATGTGACGACACAAAACATTGACTTAAGGACAATACAGATGCTTTTGTTGAAGTAAATCTGTAAAACAGAAGTGGAGCTAGAGTTGCTTTGGTGCAGACAGCTCAGATGATTGTAAAAACTGAAACTGAAATGCATCCAGTGTAGTTACCCTGTTTGAAGGTACATTAACCCATATTACAGCCCCACTAGATCATCTGTAGATCATTTACAATTGGTAGAGAATGCTGCTGCTAGGTTGCTGACAAGATCAGGGAGGTCATGTCATATTACCCCTATCCTGGCCTCTTTGCACTGGCTACTGGTTAAATTCAGGATCCAGTTCAAATTTATTGTAATTACATAGCCATCAATTGTCCGGCACTGGCTTACATACAGTAAATGATCTGCTGCACACTTATACTGTCAGCAGATCTTTGAGATCATCACATCAGGGCTTACTGGTTGTTCCCCGTGCTAGGCTGAAAACAAAACGTGATAGAGCTTTTTAGACAATCGCTCCTTGACTGTTGCACGCCTTACAACATATCTTAAGAATGTCACATGCCCATGTTGAAATATTTTAAAAAACAGCTCAAGACGCATCTTTTCAGTCAGGTGTTTGTCTAGCCAAATTTCAGACTGTATTATTTTCTATTTATGACTATGTGTTTTAGTAAGATTTATTGTGGTTTATTGCGCTTTTTATGACTGCTGACTATTGACTATTTTAATGGATGTATTCATTTGGACTGTAAAGCACTTAGTGAAAAGTGCTAAACTCTACTTACTTACTTACTTACATATTCTTTAACAATTTAAATGTCTGTGCCACACCTAACCTCATGTGCTTTAAAGTAATGAAAATGTAAACAACGTTGGTTTGGTAGTTTAATTTTAGCTAAATTATTATCCATCCCAATGATCCGGTGTCAGAAAACCTCATGAATGCATCTTTGCCATGTTTAATGAACAGAGCTTTTACTGTACCAATAAATTCTGGTATGCTAGTAACACACTAGATTACTTTTGAATTGCTCTTTACTGTAAGTCGCCCTTCCACAGGAACATGGACTCAGGGACTTGCTAAATGACACCGTGGCAATGGGTTTGCTTGTGGACAGTACTGTGCCTGTTTTCAATTGTGTTCGACAAATACACAGACAATACACAAAATACATTGTATATAGAAAAATAAAACATTTACATGACCCATGTTTATGTCCGTGTACAGTATATGTAATACAGACACAAAATAAAACAACAGCTACATGTAACACACAGACTGAAACAATGACGTGACAGCAGAAGACATGACGGCGAGACAGGCAGGAAGTAGAGAGAGACAGACACAGACTCTCGGGACTCTCACTCTCCTCTTTGTGCGGATAAAAAAGACCTGTAAGTGTATGTGCATGTCCTATGTTCATAGCTTGACAATTGGGTAACTGGAACCACACTATCTAAAGGCAAAACATTATACAGTTTCCTCACTGTTTTATGGTTTTATTTTTTAACCCTGAGAGTTGATTGGTCAGATTAGAAAAAAGCCTTTTAGCGATGATGTCAATCACCAAATCTCTTCTGCAACAACCTGATTGGCATGATTGTATATGCATGATATTATATCTTACATCTTAGGAAAGAAGAATAATTAGGATATACTTGGACTGAACACATACATCCTTTGAGTTTTACTGAACTCTGATCATTGGTGTTTGTAATATTGTGCTTGACAAATGGACAGATGCCGGTTTACATTCTCAGATTCAGTGTAAATATAAAAAATATGAGCGGGTGTACAGGGATCGACCTTCCATGTCCCGAATGTATAACAATTTAAATTCCCACTGCTTACAGGACAAAACAATTTCACTTCAAAGTTCAAAAGTGTGGTCCCCACACTCTTCAGTTGAACTCCAACAATCTCCAAGGTCAAGTTATGGACATCTGTAAATCTGGGAAACAGAAATAAATACTAATTTGATCGTAACTCTAAATGGTCAAACCCAAAGCCTTAAAGGTGCCCTGCCACACAAAACCATTTTTACTTGAAATATGTTAGGTCCCTATATGTGTTTGTGTTATGTTGTGAATGGGAAAATGAACTGCTACCTCCTCTGTCAGCTCTAGCCACTAAAAATAAGCAGAAAAATCAGGCCAATTACAAAAGCTGGTCAGTCTG
>NC_045738.1:726006-726089 GCF_008692095.1 Etheostoma spectabile | reverse complement strand
GTTGCCTGAGCTCATTACTATTCATGAGCTTGCCCAGTTGTGCTGGGTAATGGATGCTGATAGCCAGGCTCTCATTGGCTAGC
>NC_045738.1:724615-725996 GCF_008692095.1 Etheostoma spectabile | reverse complement strand
TCAGAGTCAAGCAGCTTAGCTCATTGAATATTTATGAGAACTGGCCCAAATAGAGCTGAGTCTTCCTGCTTTCCATACCATCCTAGAATGGCTTGAAACAAGATAACCAAGGCATCTTCACTACAAAAATTTTTTATAGAGTCCATGGTAGAACTTCAGACATTACCACAAAAGTAATGAAATATGTGTGGCAGGGCACCTTTAAGGTCACAGATAGGAAGTGGGCAAATCCCACTCCCATGTTTGTTTGACAGTTGTTTGTTTTGGGCAAAAAAGTTATGTTAGGTAATATATTTCACTTTAAAGGAATTAAGAAAACTGTCTACATTTTTATGTAGTCTTTTGTCTATAAAGATAAATCAAAGGGTACATCATTTAATTTCAATTTTAATGAAGTGAGAATCCTTCTTCACGTTTACTTTAGTCCCACTTTGTTGCAGACTTTTTTATCACTCTACTCTGCTAAAATGTATTGAAAGTTCACTATTTATATAACTGTTTAGCACAAAGCAACCTTTACTGGAAATAAAAATTAATATCACATTTAAGGAAAAATGTTTTTAATCAACTACTGTGTTACTGGATAAGGCGGACAAACATGTAAACTTTCAGGATCTTTTAGGGATTTCAAACATATGCTGTAGCAGTGGGGTTATAATTGACATCAAAGTAATCCAAGTACTGCTGGTTCATCGCACGCAAAGCCATGGTTTGAGCTCACGTTTGTAACATCATCACTATTCCTAAAATAGTGGCAGAGCTGACCCCAAACAAAAGAAATACTTCCCTTCTCCTCTATTCTGTCCATTGTTATCAATGTGATGGTGACAGCAATGGAGCCTGATGGCTATATTAATCCAGTGTGTATTTATACACAGAGAAGACGCCCTGAGGTCATCTAAACCTCTGTTTACGCCAACCATTGTTGTCACTTAAACAACTAACAAACACTGCACCGTGTTCTCCTCCTGTGCACCGACTGTGCGTGCATTGTGTGTTTTATACCGTGTCCTGTCTTGTCCAGATCAGTCCAAGCTTTTAGCCAGACCTCTGCACTCCCCTTCAGCTAATAGAGGGAGTGACCCAGATTATTTCCTGCTTTGTCCTCCTCTCTTCCCCGCCTCTTATGCCATACAGGAAACTCATAGTAAAGAAAACAGACAGGTGACATACACGGTCTTCTAACATCCGTCTGTCTGCTTGGTTTGTTATTAGCAGCTGGGATTTCATGTCAGGCAGGATGAACTTTACTAAGAAAAACTATTGCTATGCAAGACAAAGGTCAGGGACACAGCAGCCCCCCCAAGGACAGTCCTATGCCCACAGAAACATGAGCAGGGGGAAATATTTAAGGGATTTTGTTAAGAGTGGTACAAAGCAT
>NC_045738.1:719035-724605 GCF_008692095.1 Etheostoma spectabile | reverse complement strand
CTCAAAGAGAGTTATTTTTTTTTTTTACCGCCAAAGCCCTGTCCCTCATCAAACAGCTGGGCAGTCTAAACAATTCAGAATGTCGCCATCAGATTTTCATCTGAACATCTAAGCCCACTTTGACAGATCCAGCTTCAGATGGGATGCTGATGTTACATCGAGCTGATTAAAATATAGCCTGCAACAACAATCAGAATGTGACAAGTGAGCACCACAGAGCCAACTTTAGGAATGACAACATCTTACATCAAATGGAATAACTGAGGGAAATTGTATGGAGGCATTTGTCAACGCGCAGCGTTAGGACAAGGTATCCAGTTTGAGAATTTAGAGCTGTTTGCCACTATGATCTCATCTTCAAATCTCTTTTTACATGTGTTAGGTGTGTTGTCTGATTAAAGTGGAGCTAGGCCTAAACAATTCTGGAAAAAATATGGTTTAGGATTTTTTAGTTCATAAACATAGCTCAGTGTAAATTCTTTCAGGAAGACCTAACTATTAATTGATGCACTCCTAAATCAATTTGACTGTTATCCAAATAAATGTACATTTCATCATGCGTGAATAACTGTTGCATAACTGCAACTAGTCTCTCCTGATTGAAATGTATCTCAGCGTAAATCCTTTCAGGAAGACCTCACTCTTAATCAATGCTCTACCTAACTCCAATCAGCTGTTGGAGGCGTTCACCTTCCAGCTAAACCAATCAGAATCATTACACAAATGGTAAGGGCCAATCCCAACCCTGCTTGTTTCTCTCTTTGCTATTCAGCTGTCATTGCAGGCAAAGAAGTGCAATACTCCAACCCCCCCCCTTTTCTCACAAAGTGTAATGTTTATGAACCATGACAAAACAAATTGGCAGTACCATACATAGTTTTTTTTTTTATGCGCCTGTAAACATAGAGGCTTTAATGAAGAAGAACGAAGGTAGAGCATTACAGCACGTGGGAGCACTTTAAACCCTATTTTATGGAGTCTATGTTTGAAACTCCCAGAAGAAAAGTAGAAGCGTTTGTTGAAAAACATTAAATAAAAAAGTAAATCGCGAACAGGGGTGAATTGTGCAGGTCCAAGTGGAGTAGAAATGCGCAACTATTAGCGAAGAGTTTCTTTTGTACTCAAAACTCTTCACACATTCAGTCCATCATCATCTGTCATCTAATCACAGCCTCTGTCATTGTTACTGTACTTCAGGGAACTTCAAAATACAATCAGCAACAACAATAGTAGGAAGACAGATGGACGGCTTGTTTGCAGTCAGCTTGTCTAGAAACTAAGAGTCCTTAGATGTGTGTTTAGACTAATAAACTAAGTCTTTTTTGTTGACAAAAAAGCAGCATGTCACCTGAAACCTTCTTTTATAACTGCTGTTCAGATGAATTTTGACCCTTAAACCAGCTCAGGCAGGATTCAAATTAGATTTGTTTTCCATTTCCAATCAGCTGATTTACTAAAAGATCACATAAACAACATGCGTCTGTTACAATGGGGCACTTCAGTTCAATTTGCTATTGACATTTTGAACTGAAAGGGAAGTTGTTGACCCCATCCCAGCTTAGCAATACAAACAATATTACTAGAATGGAGACCTGTTTATTTGACTTATAGTTTATTTTTGCATGCCATCCCATGAGTGAATGAATTCATGTCCAAACACTGCAACCAGCTGTGAGCTGTTTGCCAGAAGCTGATATGTTAGAATATCCGTTAAGGATGTTGTCTTCTAAACACATGCGGCCTCTCTTTTGGCAGACATCATTAAAACTGACCGCCTTGTATATGTGATGTGCTTTTCCGTCCGTTGCCTGGTTTTGAAAGAAGGCGGGGGATTAAAAAATATCAATTCACTTTTATCTAGTAGGGAACTTGCAGATAGGATTGTTTTGGTTGGAAAGTTGAAGAATTTAAATTGCTGCAACATAAAGAAAAACAACAGTTCCACTGTATTTGTAAATGAATATGTAAGTCGGAGCGGGGCCAGCAGCACTCATGGACGGGGTAGAAGTTCAGTGACATAGTGTTTGGCAAACTGGCACGTATCCCCTCCATGCTGCATTACTTTAAGTTATTTCTTAGTGGGTCTTATCTCAGCCTCCAGTGTTGACTGATACCTTTATTTTGTTGAGCTGTTGCCTTGGGGAGATGATTAGGGGGAAAACACGTGCACGCACACACACGCACACACACACACGCACACACACACACACACACGCACACACACACACACACACACACACACACACACACACACACACACACACACACACACACACACACACACACACACACACACACACACACACACACACACACTGGTTTGTACGTGGTGGCTGATGAACAGCATTCAGACTGTGTATTTTGCTTGAAGTCAGATTCCAGATGGGTTCTATTTGACCAAAACAGACCCTTGTCTATAGTGTGGATAACCTTTCAATTACATCAGTAGAATATGCATTCACATATACTGTATGAGCAATTTTTTGTCAAATGAGGTCTAAATTTTGTTAAGGCCATTTTAACACGTGTAAAAGACTTATCGGTCTCTGCAATCGTTAATCCCTTGCTTCTTTACTTCTGTTGTGGAAATAAATAATTAAATAAAGTATTAATGGAAACACAAAGAGGAAAAAAAGACTAAAAAGGAATATAAGGAACCCACTTTATTTTAGTTGCGCAAAGTGCTGAAGCCACAAATTAAGTTTGACTGAACTTTGAAATCAATTGTTTTACAGACAATGCAGGAACAAATTTAAAAGTATTAGCTTATGAATCTAAGGTTATTGGTATTATTTGCACATACATAATGAATGATATTATATTCCATTCTGCAGTCAGGTAACCAGAAGCTCCACTTGAACATTTGGGTAGTATACTGTAAGTGTTTGCTCACAGGCAACATTTAGCCTACCTGTTGAGCGGAACATTTCAGTTCCTCTAATGGGATCCTATTCTCTTAGCCAGTCATGCTTAGCTACAGTAGTGTGCAAATATAAAACAAAAAAGGGCTTTAACAGCCTAATTACTGCATTGAATAAGCTAATAAGCAGTTTGATGCAGTCGTTTAGCATCAGCCACATTCTGAGCTCCAAGACAATCACGTATAGTATCACTAGTTTTTTATTCAGTCCTACTCAACTTCATCCTCATATGCTGATATAAATGCTACATGAATACAATCACAGTGGACCATCTATGTGCGCCTGCCAGTCTGAGGATGTGACCTGGAGCAGGTCGAGGCTACGTGACTGTTTGTCTGAGCCTCATTCAGGGATTTCTGCTGTTTATTTTGTTTGATCTTTTTTGGCCTCCCTGAACACATCCTCTTACGCTCTACAGCGCTACTCGCACCGTCACCACCCACTCCCAGGCATGTGTGTATAGCGTCATGCATATAGCCTGCAGCAAGACAGACGTGCTGTTGAAACAACAGAGAGATACCGTGACTGCAGCCAGACGCTGAAGTAGAAATGAAGCAATGGCACATTTTTTTGATAAATGTCTGATTTATAGCCTATTAAATACCAGTATGTATGTTGTAGTTTTTGCCTGGACAACTATGGTCCTGATGACCACATACTGAGAATCTCTGATCACAAAAAAATAAAATAAAATAAAAAAGAGTTTATTAAATTACGCTTTGTTTATTTAATGGGACCAAACACAGTATTGCCTTGTTCCCTCAAGTCTCATTTCTAATCCAAGATGGAGCCCAGGTGAATAATATGGATATCCTCTCAGCACATTTGTCTGAGAGATCTTTGACCACCTCCTCCTCCTCCTCCTCCTCCTCCTCCCTTCCAGGCTCTCTGCCCGACTGTCTGTGTCTCTACGTGACTGGTCCAGGGTCAGTGCCAGTGGAGGTCGCCATGTTAGCAGATAACACTAACTAGCTTCCTGCCATTACTGGTAATTGCCGCACGGCCCGGAACGGTGCAGACACCCTGGGTGGGGCGTGACTGACGAGTATGTGTGTCTGTGTGTGTGTTTTAGATACTGAAGTTATTCACATGTCTGCAAATTCTACCAACCTGTTTACATGGCTGGATTTATCACTGTATACCTCCCCTGTCTGAGGGACACATGGTTGATGGGTTGTTTCAGTACTGTTGAAGCATTCATAGTGAACAGAAGAGAGGATGAAGGGCATGTAGACAGCGGAGGCATAGTGAGAGAGATATATGTAGCCAGACAAAACGTGTATGTTGTCTTTGACAAAGCAGAAGAAGAAGGGCCCATCATTAAAATGGGCTAAATAGCTCTGAGCTGGTTGACATAAGAAATATATAAAATCAAATGTATACTAGGGAAGACCTGGTGTGATCAATTGTAAAGATAATGTTAATAAAATAAGCACATCCAAACAGCTTAAAGGCCCTGACACACCAACACAATAATTGGCCGACGGACAGTCTGAAACAGTGTTCTGTGCCGTCGTCCATCGGAGGGACCTGACATGTTGAATTGGAAGGGAGGCAGTGGGATTTAATGACCAATCTGATTGGTGGAGTGCTAAAAATCTTTTAAAATGACCTTTTTCAATCTGAAATGAAGACAGATTCAGCAACTGCATGGCCCATTGCTCGCTTAAACCGTTTTCAGAAACATGTTTTGGTGAACTATCTTCGTAAAATATGAGATCATATTCCGAATGAGCTGGCATCATGCTCGGTTGTAAAATCCGGGAGCAGTCAGACCGACGGGACACGTTCGTCCAATCAGCGGCCGGCTTTAAATTATTGGGCTGTATTATGTCTTGCGCACGTCGGCATCGCTTCAGTGTGTTCCGATGTACCTTTTTTGACCCGGGAAGGCAGTCAGTCCGACTGCGTTTTCTGTCAAAGTTTGGTTGTTAAAAGACAAATATGAAGAAACACAGAAATAATGCCATGTACTGTATGTAAAAAGAAATCATAAAAGGGTGATGGTGCATCTGTGTTCTCAATGACTTCCTTGTGTTATACAAAAAGGGAGGAGAGGATGTTTAGATGGGGCACTGTATGCTATCACTGGTCTATCTGCAGATGTCTACAGCAGCTTATATGCCCCTTGGGAGGGCTCTAGGCTGTAGGTATCTAACAAGGACATCAACCAGGGTTATTTTAGCAATGCAAATGATTCCGAAACATGAGGCATGAAATACTCAGTTTTAATTACTGCTTGTTTAGTGAAAAAAAAATCTGAATAAAAGCTGTGTGGTTCATTTTCAGGCCCTAGCTAGGGATGTGTATGTATGGTGGTGTTGAAAATAAAATTGTCTTTACAAATGGAAACAAAGGAATAGTTTGACTTTTTAGGCAATACCCTAATACAGTCGATTGGCACGAGTTTGAAATCAGACATCAATATTGTGCAGACATGAGAGTATCTGTCTAGTATGTAACTGGAGTCAACAGACAGTTAGTTTAGCCTAGCTTAAAGACAGGAAACAGAGGGAAAACAGCTAGCGTAGCTCCGTCCAACTGTAACAACTATGACTCTACCTAACAACCTACCTAGCAATAAAACTCTCTAACATGTCATCACTGGGTGCTAGATGAGACTTTTAGACACCACAATATTGCACTAAG
>NC_045738.1:718764-719022 GCF_008692095.1 Etheostoma spectabile | reverse complement strand
ACAATTGGTTCATTTACATTTTAACATACATTTAGCATATTATTTAAGCAGTTGCACATTTGGTTTTCCAATCCAGTATATATTTAAATATTTGTTCTTATATTTTATTCCTATTATTATTATTATTGTTATTATTTCATGTATACTGTATGTATGTATATGTTTTACTAGTATCTCATTTATATTTATATTCTGTGTTGTGTGACTAATGTACATGTGCTGCTGTAACACCGTAATTTCCCATTTTTTGGGATCAAT
>NC_045738.1:712476-718754 GCF_008692095.1 Etheostoma spectabile | reverse complement strand
CTATCTATCTATCTATCTATCTATCTATCTATCTAACACTTACTTCTACTTAACATTATATCTAGATTGTTTAATTAATCCCGTAGACTGTAAAATGAATGGACGGAGCTCCTGGGTCTGAAAAGTGAAGGTTTTAACTTGTCTCGTTGCAAATCTTTGTTCTGAACTGGACATTAGAAAGTGCCTTAAACCTGCTTTCTATCTCATTTCCGGCAGGAGGCGACTCCACTTGTTGGGAATAGTCCATTTCTATAGAAATCTATGGGAAAATGATCCTACTTCTCACTTGATTTATTACCTCAGTAAACATTCTTTGCCAAAACTGAAAATTAAAAACGACAATTTGCCATTTTACCAGGGGTTAATGTGTTGAATAACCCAGAATAAAACAGCACACTGTAGTTTTTACACTTTTGTTTCTGTAAAGGTTAAGCAAGACACATTGATATTGATGCATGACGTTACTTTAAGATAAAGTGAATTTCATAACCAATCTAAAGATCTAAGCAGCCTATTCCAAACACTGCAATTGATGAAAAACATTGGGTTTTTGTAGACTGAAGCCTCATCAGATAAATGTGAGCATTGCTCTAGGCGGAGGAAGACTTGGCTGCCTGAGTGTTACAGACTTTAAAAAGATTACAGGATCTTCTGAAGGGTTACTGCCTTGTGGAAGTGTGTTTGTCTGCAGTATGTTGATGGGTAGAAGGCATCAAAGCAGACTAGCATCCTGTGGGCTGCCCAGGGCAGGACCAGTGGGCATAAGGCAGCAGCGAGGTGGGTGTCCTGGGGTAGGCACCGCACCGTCTGCCTCAACAGATACAAACACACACACACACACACACACACACACACACACACACACACACACATACACATCTCCACGGGTACAAAAGGCCACCATGTAATTGAAGTAGTTTCAGAACTCAGGGGATGCGAATGGGAGGACCCACACACACACACACACACACACACACTCGGGGCAGTAACCAATTTAACTTAGAAATAAATGTTACATTTATAATGTGTACAATTTGAATCTAAAAATAAGGACAAAAAAGAAAGATTGAGGAGTGTGCATTAACACTTTGTGATTTTAGTCACGTTAAAAAATGTAAAGTATATGAAAACAGGACATCCAAATGTAAATTCCTTATTTAATTTATTGTCTCATTGTGTTGTTTGTTAAATACATCTTACTTGATTGCCACTGATGTTATGGCTGATAAATTGAAATGAAGGGAAGTGTTCCATGTATTTCCAGTAACGATACAGTGCAATGGGGCATCACTGCAGCAGTGTTGGTGTAGATCTCCTGATTGATTAGATATATGTGGTTAAGTGAAAACCTGTTGATTTATATATTCAGTCTTGCTTGGCCCATCAAACAAATCTTCTCTGTAATACATGAACATGAGATTTGTAACCAGTGTGGGAACTGCAGTGTGTATAAATTCATAGACTATATTTACAAGAGAATTATAAGGGTTACGTAAATGTTTTATGGATATTTACAAGACTTGTATTTTCTTCAGTAAGGTTTTAAACAAAATACACAGGAGCTCTTTCACTAAACAGATAAAACTGAAAATAAAAGAGGACAGTGAGTATATTGTATCACTATTCAAACACTGTAATTTATTTAAATGTAATTTATCTAATAAATCGTGAAGTGTGTGTGTGTGTGTGTGTGTGTTTGTCTGTGCGCGTTTGTGGGGTCTGTCTTTGAAATATCTCATGAACTTCTCATTCAATCTACTTGAAACTTGGTTTCTTGTTACCCAATGAACTTTGGGGTTTTTGATTTTGGAGGCGTTGGCAATATATATAATAATAATAATATAATAATAATTTTGACTTATTAGCGCCTTTCACAACCCAAGGACGCTTAACAACAAGGGGGGGGGGGGGGGGTTTAAGAGGTGGGCCAGAGATTAAATTCCACAAGCCTCAGTGAGAGGTTGTTTTAAGCTGGGTTTTAAAGGTTATAATAGAGGAGGCAGAGCGAATAGCAAGAGGAAGCTGGTTATTATATATAGGATATTAAAAAACTGACTAAAACTAAACGGACGAACAATAAAGATTGAGGAAAAACTGGACCTGGAAAACACCTGCAGCACATAGCACACAGTACAAAGCAGGCTTTGACAGCGGTTCACTTGTTACTGCTTCCAATGTCACATGATAGCTGTATTTACTGAGCAAACCTCTCTTCACTTTCCTGGAGCACGAGCTGATAGCTGACAGGAAAATCCCAACTGAAGTTATAAGCTACCATAACGATGGCTCCTCCGTGCACAATAAAAGCTAAAACTGACTAAGAGGAAACTCAATAAAAAGCCATTTTGCCAACACTAAATATCCAACAAAAGCCAGACACTATACTGCATTAAGTTGCAGTGAGCTGTACATTCACCCCTTCTAAACAGAGGCTGAACATTATGTCATCTCAGGGCTTCCTCAACACCACTGTGCAGATACGTAGGTCTGGCAATGCGAGAGAGCAAACCGGGCAAACACAGCAGCTTTTATCAGACTCAACCTGGGTCCAGTTAAGTACGTGTACTGCTAACTAATAACATTACTGTTGACAAAATACCCCTGCAATGGAATCCATACTTCAACGTCAACCATCAAGCCACTAAGCCTGATTGGAAACCTCTGCTGAAGTGTTAATCAACAATAATAATGACAAGACAGCACCGGCATCGTTACACACTGACTGTGGTGATATCAACATATAAAAATGTTGACGATAAAGCAAAAAACTGTGGTTGAAAAAAAAAAACTCTCTTTATTTGCATTGCCAGCCACCTTTTCTTTCCACCCCCGCACAGACACACTCTCGCGGCCCGGGCCGACTGTGAGTCCATCTCTGTAGTCGGTCCGGTTCTGGTGGTTGATTAATGCAGCTTTTTGCTGACTGGCTTCATAACGGTCCAGATGGGTAGCACACTGCCACGACTCCATGAGGCAACTGTCTAAATATTCCACATTTTAAGTGTGATACTATGTGATCAAATTTGAATTTGTAGAATTCTCTGCCAGGTAAATGTAGTACAATGTCTTACTCTGTTAGTAGTAGGCTATACAGTTGCGTTGCCTTTTAGGTGGTTTGGGTCTTCTGTTAGTCGTTTTGGGGTACAATTTGGTTCTGGAGAATACTTCAAGCAGCAATACCATAGGCAGGGGCATCGGACTGGGGGGATAAAGGGGCCGGAGTACCCAGGGCCCTCATGTGAATGTGGGGAGTGTGTTTTTTTTGTTTGTTTTTGTTTTTATTTTAATGTGGCATAAAAAAACAGCAACAGCCTATTTTTGACAGCAGCACCTCTAAGACTCCCAGGCTTCTGTAAATGTACTATATTTAAAGGTTATCTGTCCAGCCCATGTCCTAGTATCTTTATGAGTGTATGTGTATTTTGTGTAGGATTGGCTGTGAGTGAACAGAACCAATGATGATGTGTGGCTGCCATCTAGTGCAAAAACATAAATATTCAATGTGCAGCATTTGGCGTCACTGACAGTATAAATTATAAGATGTGTCAAAATCAAAAATGTTTGTCAAATCAAATCAAACAGTATGTGCAAAAAGAAAATTGTGTATAGGTAACTCTTTATTATGAAAACGTTTATGATAATCACACAAAGAGATCCTAATTTTTTTTTCAATAACCAGCATGTTTTCATTTAAAATCATGAATCCAGGCTTGTTGCTCTCAGTTCCAGATAGATTTGAAACCTGCTTAGAAGAATGACCAAGCCAGATTTGAGTCAAATCATCAACATTCTAATCTGAATAACTCGATAATCCATATACAAAGAACAGACGTATCCCTTAAAGAGAACACCTAAAGAAACAGATGACCAAGTATACAGGACTTTTCCTTTAGAATATACTTTAAGGCCAACACATGCAACATTTACCTAAGATACTGAAGGAATACATATCAGACCGGTAGTAGTTCAAAAATAGTGAATTAAAAGTTAAATTAATCACTCAATGAAATGTCACCAAATAATCCCCTCCAAAACATCATTGAAGCATAAAATGTGTGATGAAAACTACATTTCTGTCCCTTTAATGTTATTGTGTAAAGAGTTTGGGAGATTGAGACTGTTGGGAAAATTAACCCCTACAATAATATAATCCAATCACAGCACATTGCTTTTCATCAGGCTTTTGATAAGCATATTGTCACTTGATTTGTGGCGCCCATATTGAATGTTATCATTCCACTGACTGGGCGTCATCAGTAGTTATCAGCTGGTAGCTCACCTGGTGGTGCGCGCACCCATGTGTAGAGTTTTGCTCCTTGACGCAGTGGCGGTGGGTTGGGCTCCTCCCCTCTTTTTCCCCTTTCATGTCTTAAGCTGTCATGCGGAAATAATGGCCTGAAATGCCCCAAAACAGGGTGCCCCTTTTTTAGCGCCCCAGTTGTGCAGTAACTGTGGGCGCCAAATATTTCCACGAATGGGTGATCCAGTTTACCGGTGGATTATAACGACCTACTGAGCCAACTAGGAGGTAGAGTAGGGCCCTACCGCCTCATATCTATGGTAGTGATAACAACTGATAAAGGCCATTTAACGGAGTGATAAGGAGTGATAACATCCAATGTGGGTGTTTGAGAGGAAGTTTCTTCTCTCACATACATACATATATTTATTACCACAATAATGGCACATTCATTAGGCATTTACTAGTTAATTATCAAAAACTTCGCCGTGCAAATTGTAATTACTTGTAGTAACAAAAGCATGTGTATATTGATTCAACAGTATTCATTTGTTATCAGTAGTTACACACTAAGTAGTCTGGGTCAACGGTAGTAGATTTCTAGGATAAAGCCTGACATCGGGCGCAGGATGTCAGGCTTTGCCGCTCACCTTCTGCTCTCTTTGTGTTGCTAGTCTCAAAATCCAAACTTTGAGCTAGCAAGCTACATGCAGAAAATGGCAAGTTTTAAAGACATAAAGACAGGCGTGCTTGGTTCTTTCAGGGGAATGATTGTAAAGATTCATAAAGAATATTTTTACGGCATCAAACTGGGACGTTTTGGGAACGACTGGGGGGGATTGCTGTGGACATGGTACACATGGTGATACACTGGTAAAAGCCAATCACGGCTATTTTATTATGAAAAGTTAACTTGATTTAATATTGTATGTGGCGTTTTCTTTTGCGGTGTGCAGATGTTCCACCAAAACAAGGTCCTTCCAGAGACCATTTTGCAGGGCCACTTTTGTTACATCCAGAACTTAGCCCTGCCCTCAGATGATTGTGATTGGTTTATGAAAATTCAAACAACAAGAGCGTTTTGTTTTGCCCTAGAATGTACTGCATGTGCGGTGTAGCCAGACCTTACTCTGCAGCGCTGTGGACATCGGTCTGGCAATAGGAGACTACACACTAAGTAGTAGGGACAAAAATGTATAAAGTAAACACAAGGCAATAATGCAGTTATTAGTACAAAAACATACTTTCTGTTTAAAAACATTCATGTTTTGCTATAATGCATGTCATGGTTGTTAAACCATGTTTAGTGTTTTTTTTAAATCGATAAAATGCTTTTAGTCATATGCCCGGTATTACAACCAAAACTACATTCTGGCCTAGTTATTTTATTTCTACGACTCTTTCCCTCTCTCTTTGCTTCGGCTGATGGTCAATCCATGCTCCATGGCAGGGAGAAGCTCTCTCCCTCCAGCTCTTTGCGAATGGCCGATGTGAATCTGGCCCGCTGCTCGGAGCTAAAATGGTTTTCCCAGTCTCCGGGAACACCTAACACGAAAACACACACACACACACACACACATCAAGACAGTCACATGAGTGACTAATTTAGTAGGAATCTAAAAATACAATCAGACATTTTTATGGACAGTGAAAATCCACTAACCTATCTGATTAAATACCACTCCTAATAACCCAAATTTAACACTTGATTACACTAGTCTATATATCCATGATATTCCACTTCTGGAATTGCTCTGGCTATTTTGCAGCGGCACCGTGTCTCTGGCTAGCGCTTAGTGTGTGTGTGTGGGGAGGAATCACCAGACGCGTCACAATACGATATCATCACGATACTTATGTCACGATACGATATTATTGCAATTTTAAACATATTGCAATATTCTAATTTATTACCTTTTTCCGGACTTCAACTTTTTCTGATACATTTCTCTGTTTGTTCATCTCACTTCATTTTTATTGCTACAAAATGGAAATGTCAAGCAGACAAACTGATCAACACACATTTAATAAAATCCCC
>NC_045738.1:711082-712466 GCF_008692095.1 Etheostoma spectabile | reverse complement strand
CCTTAGTGCTTAGCACTGCCTATAAAAATTGTAATTGATTTAACGATGCCAGTAAACCGGAGCATGTTTTTCCGCTATCCCAGAGTCAGTGTGGACTAGCCAGATCCTCCTCCGCAGCGCAGGAATGTATTTTTTTATTTGTTTTTTTATTTAACCTTTATTTAACCGTTAAGAACAGGCTTTCATTTGCAATAGCGACCTGGCCAAGAAAAGCATAAGCATGCAGGACAACAAACAGTTTTACATTCAATATGATACAAGAATATAGAATGCAATAGGCTACAGAAAGGGCAGATTAAGAAGGCATTACAAAGCCAGTGCAGTGAGGTGTAAGTAAGACAAAGGATATGTGAAAGTGATATGGTAATAACCTAGTATTCAATACATAACACAATATACATAAATAGACAGTCTATAACACTGCTGAGATGTAGAGTAGTGCCATATCCAACAAAACAAGAACGGTTAGTGCAAATTATGATCTAGTTAGTGGTGTTGAATCAATTATAACACAATATATATGAATAGGCAGTCTATGTCAATGCTGAAATGTAATGAAAAGTCAATATACAGTTAGTGCAAATAGTGGACTAGGTAGTGGTGTAGAAAGTCAGAAATAACCCGATATTCATGAATAGGCATGAATGCTGAGATGTAGTAAAGAGTCAATATACAGTTGGTACAAAGTGTGGTCTTGATTAAGATGTAGGTCCATAATATCCCAGTATACATGAACAAACAGATTATATTAATGCTGAGATGTAGTAAAGAGTCATACTGTGCAGTTAGTGCAGATTGAGGCGTACAAAAATTACGTAACAACAAAGCTTGGAGGAATGACTGTTGAGCATACGTGGGCGGATGAATATTGCAAAAGTGCGTAAACAAAATACGATTGCAATGTAGGTGAGGATGTGCATCTGTGCCAATATGCAATGGGGCGTGACGTTTGAGGTAATCTGGCAATGCAAGACTAGTGTTGTAATGGGCGCCCGGATGGCTCGGTTGGTAAAGCAGGCGTTGGTATAGAGGTCTGCTCCTCGATGCAGCGGGCCCGAGGGGGGGATGACACGCAGCCCTTCGCTGCATGTCATTCCCCCCTCTATCGCCCCTTTCATGTCTTCAGCTGTCCTATCAAATAAAAGGCCTAAAAATGCCCCAAAAACAATCTTAAAAAAAAAAAAAAGACTAGGGTTGTACTAAACTGACCTGATTATAACCTCAAGTTCTATGCAATTCAAAGCAAACTGACGAAAGCAGAGGAAGTGAGGATGGACACACAGTACGGAGCCTCACCTTTCCTGAAGAAGGGAGATTTGTCATGGTTCATGTACTCCTTAGGGACCATGCTGAAGTTGGACATTTTGTTGGTCTTCATGGTCTT
>NC_045738.1:710760-711072 GCF_008692095.1 Etheostoma spectabile | reverse complement strand
TGTTCTGCTATCTTCTGAATGACTTCTTCACTCAGATTACGGCCCAGAAAATCGGAGATCCGCCTGACAGCTGCAGGAAGGTCCTAAAGAGGGTCACATGGACACATGTTCTTTCATTTATGTGAGGCAACAGTTTGCCTTTATCTTATAATGTACCTTCTCTGGTGAAGAATATATTATTCATGATTTCTTAACGAGGGTCCACTGTGAAGCCTTATGGAATGGATTGAACACTGACATTAAGCAGCGCCATCATTCAGTTCAAAAATAGATTAAAGAAATCAATGCTTGACCAATACAGAAAGGAATAGA
>NC_045738.1:709652-710750 GCF_008692095.1 Etheostoma spectabile | reverse complement strand
GGAATGGAATTGTAATGTAAAGGTATCGTTGTATATTGCTTTATTGTTGTAAGTTATTGTAAGACCTGAAAGATCGTATGCTGTATGTACATACCTATTTGTTTTGTAATAATATGATATTGTAAAGTAGGGGCAGGACCTAATAAGCTCTATGCTTCCGCCTATTCAACTACTACTTCTCAAACTCATCATTTTTTAAATATTTTTTTTTTGGTCTTTGGTAAATTTTGATTGTTTCTGTTTTGAAAAAAGTTACGTTAATCTTGATCGCTATAAATATGTGTGTACTTTCGATTGAAAAACCCAGACCCGAATCGGTGCAGGCAACACTGAGTAGCTGCAGCTACGTGTACGAGTTTTAGACCTCTTAACGGACACAAAATGCAATTAAAATGTCGGTGCAACATGAACAGGGCCCTTACGTGACAACAATATGCATTTTTTACTCAGACACTGTTTAAGTTCTACTGTCTTTATCTTGCCGGTAGCTGGCTTGCCCTGTTAGCTGCTAACTGCTTGCTGCTAGCTGCCGTCCATCATAAGTGTATTCAGCCAGGCTTCTGTAATCATCACGCAGCAGTTCTGTGTGTTTTTGTAGCTCATCCATTTTGTGCTGCTACACCAGGACTTCAGCGCGAGACTACAGCCCTGTTCATGTTGCACAGACATTTTAATTGCATTTTGTGTCTGATAAGAGGCAAACGTGCCCCGACAACACACATATTTTGCTAGGTTTACGCCTCACTTCCACCCAACTCTGCTGTTTCCGACCCCCTAAAACAGAGACCTTTGGAATTGATGACTCTCAAGCTCGCCTCCCTGATTAAGTCTTGTCAATTACAATGTGTCCTTCCCTGATTTGTCGCGCCTCATCACGTGATCCTTTTCCTGAAAGAATACATAAGCCTTGATTACCGGTGGTTAATTCAACATGGATAACAGTGCTAAAACCCAGAGGACAGAGATTGTTATTGGTTTTAAATGACATGTAGTAGTGTGAATGGAGTTCAACAAAGCTGTCATTATTGAAATGCCACAATAGGCTCTGCTGTCACTTAATACACATTCCCACTACCTTCTCTGTCCTGTGTGTGGTTG
>NC_045738.1:705947-709632 GCF_008692095.1 Etheostoma spectabile | reverse complement strand
GTTTGTTAGAGAGAAACATTTGCCGTGACACACTGACATTAGCCTGACATTGTGAATTCCAGAGAGAATTAGTGGAGTGTGACTCTAGAGTCAGTGGTACCAACCCTGCAACGTTTTGTGTCAAGAAAAGGGTTCTTAGCACCTCCTCAGTTTTAAACAATGTCAGAGTTGAAAATGCATATTGTTGTCACGTAAGGGCCCTGTTCATGTTGCACATTTGACATTTTAATTGCATTTTGTGTCTGTTAAGAGGTCTAAAACGTCCATTTTAGCTCAGTGAAAGCTCATACACGTAGCTGCAGCTACTCTGTGTTGCCTGCACCGATTCGGGTCAGTTTTTTTAAAATCAAAAGTACATTAGAAAAGATTAATGTAAAAATTGGCAGGAATTCTCCTTTAAGTGTGGCTTGTTTTATTTAAGCAGCTTTCGTTACGGCTGTTCTACACAGGAGTCGCAGCTTTTTTCCAGTTGTTGGTCACGTGTCTGATGGAAAACACACTTTCCTCTTCAATCAATGGTTGTCTACACAGGCCGCGTATCACGTAAAGTTTACTCGAGCTCGATGCTGGAGGATTTGGCATCACCTTTGACCTTTTTAACTTTAACATTTAATGTTCAGTCTCAACATGTAACTCTGGCTTTTTTCAGTAACTCTTTCTTTTTCTTTCTTTTTGTTACAAAACAATTCAGCAGTAGCCCATGAGTGTTCAGGGGGGGGGGGGGGGGGTTACCTTTGCCATTTCTTCATATGTGATGTACATTATTCTGTCTCCCAGCTCTGTGTCTCTCCAGCCCTTCACATGGTCTGTCCATTTTCCAAACATCACTGCAGACAACACAGACAACAGACCACAGTATGAATGCAAACTACCACTGCGCTACTTCAGCAGAAATGACATACAAAGATGACTGTCTTTCACAATCCAAAATCAGTTCACATGGTTTTGCACCAACGTGCTGAAGCTCTCTACTGCTGACGTTCATACATTTTTCAGAGTAAACTCTTTATGTGGGATGAGACTTCTGACCTCTGCCCTCAAGGAATTTATCCATGAATTCATCAAAGGTTCCTGGATCCTCGAGGAATTCGGCCATCTGATGGAAGAAATATGAAGACACCATGACGTCCTTAGGGTTCCTCATGACATAGATCACCTACGGCAGGGACACGAGAGACTAATTCATTACCATAACAAGGTCAATGTATCATAATTAATTATGTAATGAGACTACAGGAATATCACACAAAGCCTCCACTCTTTTACCTTGGCTTTGGAGGTGTGGAAGGAGGGGGGCATGAGGCGGTAAGGAAGATGTGTGACCATCGCCCGTGGAGATGCCAACTGATCCACAACCAGTGCTAATCTTTTCTCCTCCAGCCAGGGGACCCTGTCCCAGTTAGGAATGGTTTGGATCGGCGTCAGATCCCCCCCATTCAGCACCAGTGGGAGGAGCTCCTGCATCCAGATTGTACCTTAAGAACACAAAACAGCAGCATACATAATAAGACTGTAGGCCTTGGTTCCCATCACCGTGAGTAGTAATAGGGAGGTGTCAAAAGTAAGTTGATGAATGAGGAAAAGAGCAAATTTCAAGCAGACTCACTCACACTCTCACTTTCTCTCCCTCTCTCTCACACACACACACACACACACGCAATGAGCCAGTGTTACCATGATAAGTTTATAACTTAACAACCTCGGATGGAAACATTTCTAAGTCTGCAACTTGTTCGGTTTTTGTTTTAATGTGAGAACTGCTAATAACACTACACTGATTTCATTTTTCACCATGACGTCTGTGCGCCCAAAACAACTCGTCTTCCAGAAACTTACTGACCTGACTTCGGGTACACGACAGCCATGACGTCCTCGTCTTTAAACGTGAATTCATGCGCAAACTTCAAGCTCTCGAAGGAATGAGTCTCTTTAGGAAGCATAAGTCCATGATACTGCAGATACATCTCTTCACAAGACATTATGTTGTGAGGATTTAAGCAAAGCAGCTGCGATCAAATCTGAAAATAAAGGAGGCTCCCTGCTGCATTCAAGGTATGTGGGCGAAATCTAATTGAGACATATACGCACATAAAAAAAATAGTCACATAAAAAAAAAAAACTTCATGGCCCCAATCTTGAGCTTCCAAAATCCTCTCACTGTTGTATTTCTTTTTTAATATGGTGAGTTGTGTACTTTTGTAGGCTACTACGATTACTTTAAGTAGCCTAAGTAATTTTCTACTGAAGCACATACAGCTTACTTTAAAGTTTTGCGCATCTCTTTAATGAATAATCAAATATTACCGCGTCTGTCTGTTTCGTTACTCAGCAAAACCAACTGACTGCACGCTTACAGTTTTTAACCAAACGATACTATTTAAAATCCAACTTTCCGAGAGTGACCTGAAGGTAGCACAGTGTTAATATCTGGTCAGTCCACATAGTTTAACCTCATTAACCCGTTTTCCGTTTACAGCAATATACTCTGGTCCAAGTCCCCATAAGAACCAAAGTAGGGAGTACTCATTAAATATGGAGGTTCCATTTAAAAACCGTTAACCAGCTTAGAAAACTGTAAGCTGTGGGAACCACTGGTTGTCTCTTTCATCATTTTATTTACAAAAAGAGACAACATATTTTAATCAAAACAGTAGCCTTATTGTTTTAGCAGTTCAAAGGGATAATTAAAATTTGCATATCCCCTTTGACTCATTTTCTGTATTAGTCCCTCCATAAACTGTAGTCAACCCGTGTAAAGTTCTGAGGCGCGTCCGTGAGCCAAAGCCACACCAAGTAGCTTTACATCACAGCACACCAAAGCTCACAGAGATCACTTCTCTTCCTCAGGCAGCACTGATGCTGATCAGACACCTGTTGGATCTACTTTTCCCTGTGCTCTAAACACCTGATGCATAGTCCACAGGCCCTAAAACATGGCCGCTTTTTTACATCTACATCATCTACATCAAGCTGAAAAGAGATATGAGAATGAATACACTGTACTGTACCTGACTTGGGGTAAGTCACAGAAAATACATCGGTGTCTTTCACAGAGAACTTTTCAGCGTACTCCAAGCTCTCCTTGCTGTGAGCTAGAAGGGGCAGCCGGATTCCGTGGTACTGAATGTACTGGGTTGAGGATGTCATGATTGTGCCAGGCTCAAGGCTTTACAGCTCTGCAGGCGAGTTGTGGCCTGTTGGTCTGGTAGCCTACACGTTGCTCCTTCCTTCCTCTCTCTCTCACTGAGGTATTCTCGGAGTTTCTCTGGTTACCTATAGTCCCTTTTCTCTAAGCTCCTCTTTGTTGGCCGGCTGGCAGGGCTGTACCACTTTCTTTCTTTTTTTCCTTGTATATTTTTTTCTGCAAATCATAAGCTGTTTTCTAATTCAGGGGTTGAACCTACATATAAGAAAGAGGGCTGGGTTTTAAGAATGGTATGCCTAATTACACAATCCTACTTCTTTCTACAAAAATGGACTTCATCGGTGCCTCAAGAATGCCCTCTGGGTAACCATGGGTTTCCAGGGTAGAACTGAGGAGGTGCTAAGAACCCTTTTCTTGTCACAAAAACGTTGCAGGGTTGGTGCCACTGACTCTAGAGTCACACTCCACTAATTCTCTCTGGAAATTCACAATGTCAGGCTAATGTCAGTGTGTCACGGCAAATGTTTCTCTCTAACAAAC
>NC_045738.1:703801-705927 GCF_008692095.1 Etheostoma spectabile | reverse complement strand
ACACACAGGACAGAGAAGGTAGTGGGAATGTGTATTAAGTGACAGCAGAGCCTATTGTTGCATTTCAATAATGACAGCTTTGTTGGACTCCATTCACACTACTACATTGTCATTTAAAACCAATAACGATCTCTGCCCTTTGGGTTTTAGCACTGTTTCAGAGTTAATCTCTGTTTACACAAACATGCCTGATAAAGGTTGGGTGGAAATGAGGCGTAAACCTGGCAGAAGATGTGTGTTTTAAAATGAAAACATAGTGTTGTGGACAGCCACGTTTACGAGAGAAGAGGAAAAGAGAAGCAGAAAATGCAGGCAGTGTTAACAGAAAAAGCAGGTGAAAAACCTGTTTATTATTATATAAGTGATGTTCATTGGATAGAACGTTTTATATCTACGGGGAAAACATGAGGTGTGTGTTGTGTGAAGAGAAGGTAGAATATAAAATATTTGGAGCAAGATCCCTGTGAAATTAACTAGTTTTATTCCATACGCATGATGACGCATGACTCAGATTTAAATGAGTTTCTTTCAGAAATGAAGATGTTTGCTGCATCCGCCTCTGTTGCGAATAATTGACCTTACTCTAACAATTCAACAACTCACACAACACACAAAAACGTGTCCCTGAATTGACAATTTCAACAATGAACAACAAAAATCAGTCACTTATTTCACACGCCATAATTCGCAGCCTTAAGTCATTTCAATACGGGAGAAGGTGGCAGAGGGGAAACAGCTTTGATCAATGCAGTAGGGATATGACGCGGTTAGCTCTGTCACCCAGAGTTCACCGTGCTGCATCTTTGATGTAGAAACACTTAAGAAAAGCTTTCCTGTCTGGGAAATCCCCCAAAACACAGCAGGTCGGTGGTTGTCAGGGCGGTTGCCAGGGGGTGAAACCAGTTTAAAGTTTTTTTCGAAACCAAGTTCTCTGACACACCTTAATCCCTTTTGTCTCCCTTTTATTTATTACTACTTATATGTGTTTTCACTTCCTCCCCACCTCAAGTGTAATAGTAGAAGTGTGAGAACCTTTTACCATCCATCTGTAAATGGCAGAAATACACTCAGATGCAACAGTGAGACACACGTTTTGGATTTTTTTTTCTGGATGTACAGAAACAGACAAATCAATTGCATGACAGCATATTTCAGTAGATTTACTGTATGGGACAGGAGAGGGATGGGAATGCTTTTTAGTTAACATACAGTATACAATTTTACAAGAAAGCCACTGGTATAGGATTTTAAATCTCACCATATTTTTCCTCATTGACATCAGAACCTTTGCTTTCTAAAGAGTCTCACCTTTCCCAATGTATGCAGTTCTTAGACTGTTGAGGGACCCCCAGTATGTGGAATTAATCAAAAACTTTATTTTAGATTTATTAATTAATATTGAATAATAAAAAAATTATTCATGAAACAAATCTACAATGAAGCTTTAGAGAAAGTCGAGTCACCACCTGCTGGTAACAAGATAGAATGCAGATTAAAGGCACTTAACTATTATTGATGACATATTTGTTGCTTTGTGTTAAAGAATTAGTATTGAATAACCTAATATCATTTTTCAATGTCATATTACATTTGTGATTCAAATTAAGACATTAAACACGTTAAGTTTGACAGCACTAAATGGCATGATCATTTTCATAATCATGATGCACATGATATTGACAGCTGACTATGCACTTCGCTGAGAGACAGATAAAGGCAGCCTATTTATCTGATTAGTGTCCTGCTCCTGGCACTTCCCAGTACCTCTTGCTGATGTGAAAATAACTCTGCTGTCTGTACTCTTGGCTGTTAATACCGCTTGGACAGCCGATCTGGACTTTTCCCGAACA
Source organism: Etheostoma spectabile (assembly GCF_008692095.1). Lineage (NCBI taxonomy): Eukaryota > Metazoa > Chordata > Actinopteri > Perciformes > Percidae > Etheostoma > Etheostoma spectabile. Next base: position 704,077 of record NC_045738.1, on the reverse strand, counting down.
CACAGATTGTCAGTCCGTCCCTGTCATAGTCTATATCCACGACGTTCCACTTCTGGGATTGCTCTGTTGCGGCCGGAAACTCTGCCGGATTTCACTTTTTTCGGCTGGATGTTCTTTCCCTTCCGCTTCCTTTGTGTAGGAATTTGAAACTCCTATGAGGACTAGGGTAAATCCAGACAGCTAGCTAGACTATCTGTCCAATCTAAACAATCTAAACAAAATAAAGACAGGCTGCAAACTGGATTAAAGTTTAGATATTCGGTGGAAGAGTTTAAT
>NC_045738.1:701560-703791 GCF_008692095.1 Etheostoma spectabile | reverse complement strand
AGAGAACAATCAAATGACGAGAACAGCTTTCGCAATGTACAGAGTTATACAGTAATCGGAACACAGTGTTCCAAGTGTGCACCATTGCTGAAAAAACCATGTTCACATCTGGTCCCGGGTTGATGCAATCTAAAATGTCCAGACAGGTATGAAATAAAATACGTGATCCAGTTGGAACCCCTTGCAGAGGGAAGGGTTCAAACGGGGTGAGAGTTCGGCTAAAATCTTTTCTGCCCGCCTTAGCGTCGTGGAGGCGCACGGGTCCTGGAGGGACAGCAGATTGCAGCCAATCACCTTCTCAGCAGAGCGGATGATACGCTGCCCTTGTCTTTGGGAGTGGCAGCAGCGTGCCAGGTGGTGACGGAGCGGGTGAGGATGGACTCATTGATGGCATGATGCTCTATCATTGTCTTTGACAGGTTGAATATCTTAATTTTTTTTTTTTTTTAAATGCTCGCCGCATAGTTTGGCTCAGAGCTTGTTTCTGTATCAGCAGGACTCTGTCAAAAAAAGAAGTAAATAAGAAAAGAAAAAACAATGCGGCTCTAATTACCGACTGAATGTTATAAAGAGAAATAGATTCCCCCTCTTTTCTGAGTCGGGCCAACCTATAATCCACCGTCAAAAGCCATGCGCCGTCTCCTATATGTCATTTAGGCTGCTGGTAGTCTCGCATTGTCAGACCTTCCTCTACAGAGCTGCGGAGGAGGGTCGGACTCCTCCACATAGCATTCAGGGATAATAAGATTAAGAAAAGCGTGCTCTGGTTTATTGGCATTTCTTTAAACCAATCACAATCGTCTTGGGCGGTGCTAAGCTTCGGCAGAAGGCTCGGTGCTGCTGCAAAACAGCCTCGGGAAGGAACTTGTTTTGAAGAAACGTGGACGTTCAAAAGTTGTTTTAGTCGTGCAACAGAAAACTCTGTAGTGGAAGTTTCTGTTCAGCGAGGGAGGAATTTGTGTTGAAGAAGAGACCTTGTTGAAACAAAATAAAGACAGGCTGCAAACTGGATTAAAAGTTTAGATATTCGGTGGAAGAGTTTAATTGTTTTCTGCAGAGAACAATCAAATGACGAGAACACTTTTGCAATGTACAGAGTAAGAAAGTGGCAACGTTCTGGTAAATACAATCAGTACACTTCTTTATATGCAGTGCCCCAGGACAATACCAACCCTTGTTTGGAAACCATTTATCTCAAACATAACAATCAGTGGACCTCAGGCAGACAGTTGGAGCTCTTACGTATTTCTGAATCTGTCCCTCGTGTGTCCAAGTGTCTTGACCGGTCATTCTATCTTACAAAAGGACATCTTGTCTCTTGGATAGGCTCGGGTCTCGACCTGGGACCTGCTATGATAAACACCGTTCTAGGCAACTGTTTCTGTCAGGCTCCACGTCATCTATCCTTGTGGGAGATGCAAAGTCATAACATATCCATTGTCTCCTACAAAAGATCACACTGAGGACAGATACGGAACCAAATACTCTTTCAAAAAGATGAAAAAAATAGTAACTAAGGAAGTAACAGACAATGCTGTTGAAACACAGAAAGGAGAAATGAACACTGTCACTAATGCATTTCCCCTTTATCCGAGTCTTAAAGATGGCGATCAGCTGCTCGACCCACCACCACCCTACCCTCCTCCAACATCCAGAGAGAATTCTAGACGCAATATTGTCACCTAGAACAAAAAACATTTAGAAGGTATTCCTACTTATGTAATGTTTTTATCTGAGGTGTATAAATTGGCTACTACAATTTTAAAGGTGCAGGGAAGGGATGTAGAGTTGTTGGTTTATTTAGGTGCAACAAATTATTGCTTCAAAAATCTTTATTTTTGAATCAAAAGCTTTCTGTGGAATTGTTCTGTGCAGAGTGCAAGTGGAGCAGTTGTCCCAGAAAGATTTTCAACCTCATGATGTGTGTACATAGGGATCTAAATGATTCGCAGGAAGAAGGCAACATGTTCGGTTTTGCTCCTCCTGTGTCCTGTGATTTTTGTTAGGTAGGGATCTAATGTTCGGCATAGGATTTTTCTCAAACTCCTACAGGTCTCAAGTTGTGAGATTAGAAGTCACAGCCCACCTGACTCATTGTTTTCACACCACAACCCAGGCACACACACACACACATCTCAGCTGATTTTTTCAGTGGTGGATCTCTCTCTGGGTCAGGCTGCGAGCCTGCTGCATGAGGCCAGAGATGTGATTTAACCCCTTGCTGACTTCAT
>NC_045738.1:701431-701550 GCF_008692095.1 Etheostoma spectabile | reverse complement strand
AACTAAACCTACATTGCACTTATTTTGTCTTATCAGGAAAAGATGACATGTTTGTTTAAGATTTTTTTCAATGAAGGTACAGATGAGCTTGAGTGTGCTTACATATACTGGCATAGATA
>NC_045738.1:700543-701421 GCF_008692095.1 Etheostoma spectabile | reverse complement strand
TATGCAGTAGTGGTAAACCTTGACTGATAAGCAAAGAATGCTTTTCAGAGTTCGGCACTCATATTCTCATATCTCTCTTTGTCCAAATCTCACACAGATCAGTGGAGACACTTGGGACACTTTGTCCTAGACTGTGACCAGCTGACTGACTGGACTGAAATCGTGGAGGGGGACGCTCACACCTCCCTTTCCACGGGAGTTTATCGGAAACTCCTATCACAACATGTTATCGCTGCGCGCAGTGTGTTCCAGCGGAAAGAAGCTGAAACACACACACACACACACACACACATTTTTTGAACAATGCTGTGACTGTCTCTCCCACAGACATCTCTCCGTTGCTGTCCCAAGTGCCGACTCACCTGTGGGCAGCGCATAAATACAGCGCAATAATATGAACGTGGGGTATCTCATAAAAAACATTGGCAGCCTAGATGGTACAATCACTCCTCGCTCAGCACAACATCAGTACCCACTGAAACAAGAAGCAATTAATGGAATCCGACCGGTTTTTAACTCTCTTTTGAAAGCAGGTGTTATTGTTCCATGTCCTGATTTACCCGTTCGCACGCCTATTTTCCCTGTCAAGAAAATTTGTGATAAGGCAAAACCGGTCGACTGGCGTTTTGTTCAGGACCTCAAAGCAGTAAATGCAGCGGTCCACGCACGTGCTCCCAACATGCCAAACCGTACACTAAATTCAAGGAATTCCAGGGGGGGCACAATATTTTTCTGTTGTTGATTTGTCTAACGTTTTTTTCAGTGTTCCAGTGGACAAAAACAGCCAGTTCTGGTTTGCATTCTTGTTTGATGGTAAGGCCTACACATTCACACGTTTAGGACCAGGAATTGTCGAGAGCCCTACCATTTACAATGAG
>NC_045738.1:700328-700533 GCF_008692095.1 Etheostoma spectabile | reverse complement strand
AGAGCCTTGAAAGCTTAACCCTTTCCCCAGGCTCTCCTCTCCTTCAATATGTTGATGACTGCCTAATTGCAAGTCCAACAAAAACTCAGTGTGAACAGGACACTATTGCACTATTGTGCCACTTGGCAGCAGAGGGGCACAAAGCTAGTTTAGCTAAACTGCAATTTGTGAAAAACGAAGTGCATTTTTTGGGTCATGACATTTC
>NC_045738.1:699948-700318 GCF_008692095.1 Etheostoma spectabile | reverse complement strand
AAAAACATTGTCCTCATCTCGGATTGAGGCGATACTTTCCCTCCCAAAACCTGCAACAATAAAACAACATCAAATGATGTAATTTCTAGGAATGTGTTGCTATTGTTAAATGTAAATGTGCTGTATTTATATAGCGCTTTTCCAGTCTTAACAACTGCTCAAAGCGCTTTCACATCTACAGGAAACATTCACCATTCACACACATTCATACAATGTGGCCGGGGCTGCCGTACAAGGTGCCACCTGCTCATCAGATAAACATTCACACACATTCACACTCCGATGCGCAGCACCGGGGGCTGCTCGGGGTTCAGTGTCTTGCCCAAGGACACTTCGAGAATGACTGCAGGGGCGGGGATCGAACCACCAA
>NC_045738.1:698996-699938 GCF_008692095.1 Etheostoma spectabile | reverse complement strand
GGCAGGCAACCCCTCTACCACTGAGCCACAGCCACCCCACACAGTTGTGTTTACATCCCAAATTATGCTTAGTTAGTTCAGCCTTTAGCTGACATAATACATGGTAACAAATTGTCTTCAGATGACCGTGTCACATGGACGACCGAGGGGGACCAGGCGTTTGTAAATCTTAAAAAGGCTTTTCAAAGCCCTCCAAACTTAGGTTTGCCAAACCCTAAACTTCCATTCACTCAGACAGTGGATGAATGTTTGGGCTGCATGACGTCTGTTCTCCTGCAGCCTCATGGTGACAGGCACTGGCCTGTGGCCTAGTTTTCCTCCATTAACATTGTAAGTACCACATGTAGTTTTTCTGATCCTATTGGAGCAACAATCTTCACATTTATCTGCAGCACAATATCTATGGTATCACACATGTCTGCTTGATATGTCTAATGTCACTGTTAAACATTTTACAGTACTTAACCCTGCTTCTCTTATGCCTTCACTAGGAAAGGGAAAGCCACATGACTGTTTGGCTGAGTTGCAACACACCTGTGCTCCGCGTCCAGATCTGATACGACACACCGTTGCCAAATTCAGATCTGGTTTTGTGTGTGGATGGGTCAGCCTTACGCTGCCCTGACACTGGCCAGGGACAGGTAGTGTTTGCTGTAGTATCTGACGCAGAAACCTTAATTGCTAAACCTCGTCCCAAACACTTCTCTACGCAGGCTGCTGAACTCATTGCTCTCACTGAAGCATGTAAAACTGGCTGAAGGTTCGTCTGTTACAACCTACACAGACTCCAGGTACGCCTTTTGGGGTTGTACATGATTTTGGGGCATTGTGGAAACACCGAAACTTCCTAAAGTCTTATGGTAAGTCCATTTTTCATTGCCAATTGATCAATGACCTTCTGACGGGCATCTTATTTCCATCTTAGCTAGGCATATACAAATG
>NC_045738.1:698698-698986 GCF_008692095.1 Etheostoma spectabile | reverse complement strand
ACACAGTGCAGCTGACTGATTTTTCACTTCTTGATTCAGTAACTGCAGAGTACAGTGGGAAAAGTGCAGGGTGCACCTTTAATGAGGGTGCCTGGCAGGGGCCGGATTCAAAACCTTAGCTTCCACACCATTTTTTCACACATTATGCAAAGTTGACACATGGGCGGGACCATGTGTCAAAGGGGCGAGTGCTATTATTGTTAACAACAACATGGTACACAAAGGCCTCACTCAATTGCAGAAAAGAAAATTTTGTAAAGCGGGCATTTGAACTATCATGATGAATTT
>NC_045738.1:698453-698579 GCF_008692095.1 Etheostoma spectabile | reverse complement strand
AAAAGCTCTAATAACAGAAATCCTTCCCAGATGGGGAATATCAAGTCGGTTGTCAAGCAATAACGGCCCGTTAAGAACAAAACTATGTACATGTGAATGAGGGTAAGAACGCGCAGTAACCTCAGT
>NC_045738.1:697130-697682 GCF_008692095.1 Etheostoma spectabile | reverse complement strand
TTTCACGGGAACGAACTATACGAGAATTTAAAAAAAAAAAATTAAAGAAATCCTCGATGAAATATATGCTGGAAAATATTTTTTTTTTAAAAATCAACTGAAAAATCACAAATAACCCAATCTCGTGATGTGTCTCGTCTCGTGGAGTAAGCGTCTCGTCACACCCCTATAGAGTAGTGTGTACAACTGTCTTCTGCTCTCTCTGCCATAAGAATCCAGGTTTCTGTTGCCCTGCCCCACCCAGCTGAAGGAACGCTCCACACGCTGAAGCCTGGAGATTTTGTTGTCATAAGAAACTTCAGGAGGAAAAACTGGCAATCCAAACGCTGGCAAGGTCCCTTCCAGGTTTTTCTGGTCACCCAAAGCAGTGAAGGTTGCTGAGAGGGCTCTGTGGATCCACGCATCACGCTGCAGGAGGGTTCCAGGACCAGAGGACAAGCCAGTCCCGCCAAATGCCCGGAAATCCGTGACCTGACAGATGGCGTTCTGTGTCACCAACGTTGCAACACACACCAGAAACGAGGAGGTGGTAAAGACTGACTCCGACGGTGT
>NC_045738.1:696811-697120 GCF_008692095.1 Etheostoma spectabile | reverse complement strand
AGTGGACAAACCTCTGACACCAGAAGAAATCCGCGGCACCAGAAGCAAGACCGCCAGATCTACAGTCCGGTACTGCATCACCCAGCCACCTACACACACACAGCCCACCCTAAAGGGCGCAGCAGGACTTGAGACAAGAGACAGACATGGTGTATGACATAAATGTATTCTTGTTCTCTGTTTTCTGTCTGTGTTTGTGGGGGTAGCATTTTCGTTGTTAGACAGATATGATAGAGATAAATCTGACATCATTTGTTCTAACACCACTTCTTCTCCCATTAATGTTACTACTGATGCACGGTAAACACG
>NC_045738.1:696342-696801 GCF_008692095.1 Etheostoma spectabile | reverse complement strand
TTTCACTCGTCAAATAAAGGGGTAAAATGAGTAGAGCGCTCTTCACCTTTCTCGTGTAGACAGTATTGGAAACCCGGGTACGAGAAATATAAACAAAGCAATAACCTTAGGACAACAGACTTCATGGTAGTAGCTAATGCATCAACTACCTTTCTGTTGCAACCATGCTTTCAGTCCGAAAATGACAAAATCAACTCAAATGATTAACATGGTGCAAAATAAATGGGTTCTTTCTTCTGACAAAGACAACGCATTCATGTTCCAACGTATGACTGGGTTCAATCAGCAAATTTATACGCGATGTAGGGATCAATGATTAATGTTTTGTGTGTTCATTGTTTCCCCACTCACAGAAACAAGCTTCACCCATTAAACCACTCGTCCTAAACCTAAATAACTCTATTTGTGCACTGACTGCCTTTTACCTTAAGAGCTAATGTAAAATGATGAGTTACAGTA
>NC_045738.1:688782-696332 GCF_008692095.1 Etheostoma spectabile | reverse complement strand
TTCAGGAATTCTTCCGTGGTAGGGTGTAGTTATAATGCACATAACATTGATAAGATACATGAAAGTTTGGAAAATCTGACCGCCGTCATGTTTGCGGGGTTCAGCGATTTTCCTAAAACTTTGCGAGCTATGCGTAACATGTTACTTCAGAACCAGATGGGTCTAGATTTACTGTTAGCAGCTCAGGGGGGGGCTCTGTCATGTATTAGGTGATCAATGCTGCACATTCATTCCAGACATTGAAGGTAATCTCACTGACACAGTCCATCAGCTGAAACAACTCGCCACTAGTCTCAAGGCCCAAGATGTCCCTCTTGCAGATTCTGGGTGGGACTGGGGTTCTTGGCGGTCTGGGGTGGGTTGGAGAGCGGGGATGTGGAAAATTGTGACTCCAGTGATCTCTGTAATGATTTTTCTTCTGATTGCTATTTGCTGCATTATTCCATTGACTAAGAAAATGATTTCCTCTTTGTTTGCTCCTGAAAGGGTCCAGTATCAGGCATGGCAAGTAAATGATGATGATCTTGGTCTGTTTGATCTGCCCTCCTACAAAGATGTAAATAAAATGTAAATGTGCTGTATTTATATAGCGCTTTTCCAGTCTTAACAACTGCTCAAAGCGCTTTTACACCTACAGGAAACATTCACACACACATTCATACACTGTGGCCGGGGCTGCCGAACAAGGTGCCACCTGCTCATCAGATAAACATTCATACACATCCACGCATCGGGGGCAACTCGGGGTTCAGTGTCTGGCCCAAGGTTCACTGTTGAGAAAGTCCAGTATCAAGCCTTACAACTAAAAGATAATGGTCCTGAACTGTTTCATTTGCCCTCTTACAATGAGGACGGTTACAACTCAGACTCAGCTTCCAAATTTGAGTAGTTCCTGATTCATAAATTCCATTTTACTTCTCATCTTTCTTTTAGACTAAGATGTAGTGGTAGCTTAAACTAAGAGGTTTATATTCATCACAAAAACATTTTTTTTGTCTTTCAGTAATTTTCAATTGTGTTGTGATTAGTATGTAATCAAAGGGGGGAATGTAATGGGAAAATTACATTTAACCAATGATTTTCATATTAATTATTCATAATAATACTTCAATGCCTCTCAGAGATTTGGTCCTGTATCTGTCCTCAGTGTGATCTCTTTGTAGGAGACAAATGGATATGTTATGACTTGCATTCTCCCACAAGGATAGATGACGTGGAGCCTGACAGAAAAGTTGCCTAGAACGGTGTTTATCATAGCAGGTCCCAGGTCGAGACCAGAGCCTATCCAAGAGACAGATGTCCTTTTTTAGCTAAGATAGAATGACCGGTCAAGACACTTGGACACACGAGGGACAGATTCAGAAATACGTAAGAGCTCCAACTGTTGCCTGAGGTCCACTGATTGTTATGTTGAGATTAAACTGGTTTCCAAACAAGGGTTGGTTTTCTCTGGGGGCACTGCATATAAAGAAGTGTTATTACTGATTGTATTTACCAGAACTGTTGCCACTTCTTATCTGTACATTGCAAAAGCTGTTCGTGCATTGATTGTTCTCTGCAGAAAACAAACTCTTCCACCGAATATAAACTTTTAATCCAGTTGAGACCGTCTTTTTGTTTCAACAGGTCTCTTCTTCAACACAAATTCCTCCTCGCTGAACAGAAACTCCACTCAGAGTTTTCGTTGCACGACTAAAACAACTTTTGAACGTCCGTTTTTCAAACAAGTTCCTTCCGAGGCTGTTTTGCAGCAGCACCGAGCCTTCTGCCGAAGCTTAGCACGCCCAAGACGATTGTGATTGGTTTAAAAGAAATGCCAATAAACCAGAGCACGCTTTTCTTAATTATATCTGAATGCTACAGTGGGTACGGAAAGTATTCAGACCCCTTTTAAATTTTCACTCTTTGTTCATTGCAGCCATTTTCCAAAAATCAAAAAAGTTCATTTTATTTCTCAGTAATGTACACTCCGCACCCCATCTTGGGCAGAAAAACCGAAATGTAGAAAATTTTTGCAAATTTATAAAAAAGAAAAACTGAAATATACATGGTCATAAGTATCAGACCTTTGCCGTGACCCTATATGTAACTCAGGGGCTGTCTATTCTTCTGCATCTCTTGAGAGGTTCCACACCTTCATTGGAGTCCAGTGTGTTTGATTATACTGATTGGACTTGATTAGGAAAGCCACACACTGTCTATATAAGACCTTACAGCTCACAGTGCATGTCAGAGCAAATGACAATCATGAGGTCAAGGAACTGCCTGAGAGCTCAGAGACCGAATTGTGGCAAGGCACAGATTGGTCAAGGTTACAAAAAAATTTCTGCTGGCACTTAAGGTTCTAAGAGCACAGTGGCCTCCATATCCTCAAATGGAGCGTTTGGGACGACCAGAACCCTTCCTAGAGCTGGGGTCCGGCCAAACTGAGACTATCGGGGGAGAAGAGCCTTGGTGAGAGAGGCAAAAGAGAACCAATGGTCACTGTGGCTGGGCTCCAGAGATGCATCGGGAGATGGGAGAGAAAGTTGTGTAGTAAGTCAACCATCACTGCAGCAATCCACAGTGGGGCTTTATGGCAGAGTGGCCCGACGGAAGCCTCTCCTCAGTGCAAGACACATGAAAGCCCGCATGGGTTTGCTAAAAAACACCTGAAGGACTCCAAGAATGGTGATAATAAAAATCCTCTGGTCTGAGGGACCAAGATAGAAACTTTTTGGCCTTAATTTTAAGCGGTATGTGTGGAGGGGAAAACCAGGCACTGCTCACACCTGTCCAATACAGTCTCAACAGTGAAGCATGGTGGTGGCAGCATCATGCTGTGGGGGGGTTTTTCAGCTGCAGGGACAGGACGACTGGTTGCAATCGAGGGAAGATGAATGCGGCCAGTACAGGGATATCCTGGACGAAAAACCTTTTCCAGAGTGCTCTGGACCTCAGACTGGGCCGAAGGTTACCTTCCAACAAGACAATGACCCTAAGCACACCGTAAAATAACGAAGGAGTGGCTTCACAACAACTCGTGGCTGTTCTTGAATGGCCCAGCCAGAGCCTGACTTAAACCCAATTGAGCATTCTTGGAGAGACCGAAAATGACTGTCCACCAACGTTTACCATCCAACCTGACAGAACTGAGAGGATCTGCAAGGAGGAATGGCAGAGGATACCCAAATCCAGATGTGAAAACTTGTTGCATCTTTCCCAAAACGACTCATGGCGATTGATCAAAAGGGTGCTTTACTAATACTGAAACAAAGGGTCTGAATACTTATGACCATGTGATATTTCAGTTTTGTTTTTTAATAATATGCAAAAATTTCTAAATTTCTGTTTTTTTCTGTAAGATGGTTGCTGAGTGTAAATTACTGAGAAGAATAAATGAACTTTTTGATTTTTGGAAAAAGGCTGCAATGAAACAAAGAGTGAAAAATTTAAAGGGGTCTGAATACTTTCCGTACCCACTGTATTGGAGGAGTCCGACCCTCCTCCGCAGCTCTGTAGAGGAGGTCACAATGCGAGAACCAGCAGCCTAAAGACATATAGGAGACGGCGCATGGCTTTGACGGTGGATTATAGGTGGCCCGACTCAGAAAAGAGGGGGAATCTATTTCTCTTTATAAATTCAGTCGGTAATTAGACGCGCATTGTTTTTTCTTTTCTTATTTACTTCTTTTTTGACAGAGTCCTGCTGAACAGAAAAAGCTCTGAGCCAAACTATGCGGCGAGCGTTTAAAAAAAAAAAAATTAAGATATTCAACTGAAAGACAATGATAGAGCATCATCGCATCAATGAGTCCATCCTCACCCGCTCCGTCACCACCTGGCACGCTGCTGCACTCCAAAGACAAGGGCAGCGTATCATCCGCTCTGCTGAGAAGGTGATTGGCTGCAATCTGCTGTCCCTCCAGGACACGTGCGCCTCCACGACGCTAAGGCGGGCAGAAAAGATTTTAGCCGACCCTCTCACCCCGTTTGAACCCCTTCCCTCTGCCAAGGGGTTCCAACTGGATCACGTATTTTTATTTCATACACTTGTCTGGACATTTTAGATGCTCAACCCAGGGACAGATTGTCTGAACATGGGTTTTTTCAGCAATGGTGCACACTTGGAACACTGTGTTCCGATTACTGTATAACTCAAATGACACTAGTGAGTTAATAAATCACTGGAAAGTGTATCAGGTGAGTTCCTGTTTGGAGCGGGCTTGGCTGTTGGCAGCTTTCTCCAAAACCATATCACCCAAATAACTGACAGAAGGCCCTTAAAGCAAGCCCACTGAATACTACTGACTTACTGTGTACTTCTACTTCAGAAAGAACATTGTACTACTACCCTGCAAGAGAAATGTTACTGGTAAAGTTGCAGATTCAGATTTGACTCAAAACATGTCTTAATATAAAAATATATTTATTAATTATTATTCATTAAACTATGCAGCATTATGTAAGAGTTGAAAGGTCCCACCTTTAAATGACATTAAGTACATTTCAGTACAGCGTGCTGATAATGCCTCTTATTCACTTAGTCCATTTTTTTTTTTACATTTTATTAAAAGCATGTACAAATTGTAATTATCTGTAGTAACAAACACCACATGTATATGTGTTCCACATTAATTACTTGTTATGAGTAGTTACACACTAAATAGTTGGGACAAATATTTGTGAACACAAGACAATAATTAAATTATTAGCACAAAACCCTATTTTCTGTCCAATAAAATGTAAGTTTTGCTATAATGCAAGTCATGGTTGTTTAAACCATGTTTAGGTTTTTTAAAATCAACAAAATGCTTTTAGTCATATGCCCGGTATTACAACCAAAACTACATTCTAGCCTAGTTATTTTATTTCTACGACTCTTTCCCTCTCTCTTTGCTTCGGCTGATGGTCAATCCATGCTCCATGGCAGAGAGAAGCTCTCTCCCTCCAGCTCTTTGCGAATGGCCGATGTGAATCTGGCCCGCTGCTCGGAGCTAAAATGGTTTTCCCAGTCTCCGGCAACACCTAACACGAAAACACACACACACACACACACACACATCAAGACAGTCACATGAGCGCAACAGTTCTCTGATGTGAAAGAAAGTCAACTGCTTAGTAGAAATCTAAAAATACAGTCAGACATATTTATGGACACTGAAAATCTATACTCTCACTCCTATTGACCCAATTTTAACACTGGTGTTGGACTAAACTGACCCGATCCGCTTCAATCCACTCAGACCGTTAAATGCAATCCAAGGCAAACTGACAAAAGCAGAGGAATTGAGGATGGATACACGATGTGGAGCCTCACCTTTCCTGAAGAAGGGAGATTTTTCGGGTTTCATGAACTCCTTAGGGACCATGCTGAAGTTGGACATTTTGTTGGTCTTCATGGTCTTGAAGGAGCAATGTTCTGCTATCTTCTGAATGACTTCTTCACTCAGATTACGGCCCAGAAAATCTGAGATCCGCCTGACAGCTGCATGAAGGTCCTAAAGAGGGTCACATGGACACAGTTTTTCCTTTATCTTATAATGTACCTTCTCTCGTGAAGAACTTTCCACATTATGTCTATGATTAGGGTCTTTTGTTAAGCCCTTGACAATGATTTGCTTGTATTTACAGTTAAAAGTGCAGTAGGTAAGACATAGAAAATTAACTTTCTGTCATATTTGCTGACAACTGACACTGGGATTATGGTGATTGCAAATTGCAAATTGTATGTTTTGTGTGTGGTTTTAAAAAGAAATAAATGGTTTATCACAAAATAAATCATGAGAGTTGCTGGACGGGGGGGGGGGGGGTTACCTTTGCCATTTCTTCATATGTGATGTACATTATTCTGTCTCCCAGCTCTGTGTCTCTCCAGCCCTTCACATGGTCTGTCCATTTTCCAAACATCACTGCAGACAACACAGACAACAGACCACAGTATAAATGCAAACTACCACTGCGCTAATTCAGCAGAAATGACATAAAAAGATGACTTTGTCTATTACAATCCAAAATCACATCCAGCTCCCGTGCATAGGTCATGTTTTTGTTTTGTTTCTCACATTCAGTGTACATTTCCTGTTTTATTTTGAAACTCTGTTGCAGATCCCTTGTGTTATATTTTTGTCTGCCTTCCAGCATGTGTGATTACCTGCCTAATTTTCTCCTAATGGGTTCCACCAGTCTAATTGTCTCATGTAGCCTACACACTAAGCACCACAGAGCTATTCCTTAGGGACCGGTCAGCATTATTGGAATGGACCAACGGAGGAAAACAGGGGAAGTCTTTTTATTATTTGTTGAGGGGAGGATCATGCCATTTTTTTTAGTCTACGGGTAGGGTCATCCAACTTTTGTATTCATAAACACAGCAAAATGTCAAAGTGGCTCGTTTGGTGCATATTTTTCCACGTAGCCCCTCATTTCAGCCCCCATCGCTGGCAGATGGGTCCCTCCTTGTTTAGTCAGCCAGAGCCCTGCAATTTCCCAAACTGAGTAAATCTCTCCCCCACATACAGTATATAATCACAAAACTGCATTGCTTTTCCACTGTGTTGTAACTAAGACATCTGCTGAAAAAAATATTGTATTCATTAGCATGATTTTCGCACCGTTTACTTCAAAGACATCGAAAACACCAACATATGGACAAACGGACGTTTGGGCAGCGGCTATCCGCGTGTAATGCGTCGAAAAAGTCTTTGGCCTGTGTGCAGAAGGTACTGGGGAGAGCAGCATCTAGACGGGGTTTAGTGAGGAGTATGTAAGGGGGAAATTCGGCATAGGGAGGTTGAGGGAGGGGTGGATGGGTCAAACACAGGACTTTCACCCAGGAGAGCTTGGTTCGTGTCCTGCGTGTGTCTTTAACTGTCCCGGAACCGTAAGCTCACCTATGAGCTTTTCCTAAACCTAACCGTCCCATTCCTGTGAGTCACAGAACCGTAAGCCCACCCACAAGCTTTAACTTAAACTGTTTAAATACACTTGAAAATATATGATTTTCTTGCCTAAATTTTTACCCCCTAAAACATGCTGCAGTTTCCACATGCTTTGGCCCTCTGGGAGTGACCCCGAGTTCATTGTGAAGTAACACTCTCAATTTGTTGTTTCTAGTGGCATTGACCTAGCCTTACTGACACAGAGCTACAGAGTTAGAACACAGAATTTCTATTTCCGTCCAAGAAATCATCTGAAAATTAATAAAAATCTCTACTGTAAGCATATTACAACTGCTATTACTAAAATAGTACCCTAGCCACATGTCTCAACTTAGAACAGAAAAATCCAGAAGAAAATTACTTATAAAATGGATTTTATATGAATGTTTTTCACAGATATGTCTGTGCGTTTGTCTCATTTCTAATTTCTAAAAAAGCCAAAAAAGTGCTAAATACATAAATTTCGAAATACAAAAACACATCCACATCACTCACACATATACCTGAAAGAAGTGCATACATAGACTTATAGAAATAAGTAATCATAATTTGATGAAATGGTGAAATGCCAAAAAAAGGCAATATTTTTGGTTTGAATGGGCTGGAGACCCTCTCAGGGAAAGTTTTTGT
>NC_045738.1:683491-688760 GCF_008692095.1 Etheostoma spectabile | reverse complement strand
ACTCGTCTTCTGATTGGCTACACAGGGATGCCAGTTTTATGACCTCTTTCTCTAAGTGTTCGGATCTGCTGTCAGTTTTTCCCACTGGGCCCAATGGGGAATGTGGGATTTGATTGGCTGGTCTGAAGGATTTCTTGAGATAGGGCACTGCACATCCCTGTCCAATACAGTCTCAACATGAAGCAGTGGTGGTGGCAGCATCATGCTGTGGGGGTGTTTTTTCACTGCAGGGACAGGACGACTGGTTGCAATCGAGGGAAAGATGAATGGCGCCAATACAGGGATATCCTGGACGAAAAACCTTTTCCAGAGTGCTCTGACGCCAGACTGGGCCGAAGGTTACCTCCAACAAGACAATGACCTAAGCACACCGCTAAAAATAACGAAGAGTGGCTTCACAACAACTCCTGGCTGTTCTTGAATGGCCCAGCCAGAGCCCTGACTTAAACCCAATTGAGCATCCTGGAGAGACCTAAAATGACTGTCCACCAACGTTACCATCCAACCTCAGAATGAAGAGGATCTGCAAGGAGGAATGGCAGAGGATACCCAAACCAGATGTGAAAAACTTGTTGCATCTTTCCCAAAACGACTCATGGCTGTATTAGATCAAAGGGTGCTCTACTAATACTGAACAAAGGTCTGAATCTTATGACCATGTGATATTTCAGTTTTTGTTTTTTAATAAATATGCAAAAATTTCTAAATTTCTGTTTTTTTCTGTCAAGATGGGTTGCTGAGTGTCATTACTGAGAATAAAATGACTTTTTTTGATTTTGGAAAAAGGCTGCAGAACAAGAGTGAAAAATTTAAAGGGGTCTGAATACTTTCCGTACCCACTGTAGGGGAGGAGTCCGAACCCTCCTCCGCAGTCTGTAGAGGAAGGTCTGACAATGGCGAGACTACCAGCAGCCTAAATGACATATAGGAGACGGCGCATGGCTTTTGACGGTGGATTATAGGTTGGCCCGACTCAGAAAAGAGGGGAATCTAGTTCTCTTATAACATTCAGTCGTAATTAGAGCCGCATTGTTTTTTCTTTTCTTATTTACTTCTTTTTTTGACAGAGTCCTGCTGATACAGAAACAAGCTCTGAGCCAAACTATGCGGCGAGCGTTTAAAAAAAAAAAAAATTAAGATATTCAACCTGTCAAAGACAATGATAGAGCATCATGCCATCAATGAGTCCATCCTCACCCGCTCCGTCACCACCTGGCACGCTGCTGCCACTCCCAAAGACAAGGGCAGCGTATCATCCGCTCTGCTGAGAAGGTGATTGGCTGCAATCTGCTGTCCCTCCAGGACACGTGCGCCTCCACGACGCTAAGGCGGGCAGAAAAGATTTTAGCCGACCCTCTCACCCCGTTTGAACCCCTTCCCTCTGCCAAGGGGTTCCAACTGGATCACGTATTTTTATTTCATACACTTGTCTGGACATTTTAGATGCTCAACCCGGGACAGATGTCTGAACATGGGTTTTTTCAGCAATGGTGCACACTTGGAACCTGTGTTCCGATTTACTGTATAACTCAAATACACTAGTGGTTAATAATCACTGAAAGTGTATCAGGTGAGTTCCTGTTTGGAGCGGCTTGGCTGTTGGCAGCTTTCCAAACCTAATCACCCAAATAACACAGAAGGCCCTTAAAGCAAGCCCACTGAATACTACTGACTTACTGTGTACTTCTACTTCAGAAGAACATTGTTACTACTACCTGCAAGAGAAAGTTACTGGTAAAGTTGCAGTTCATTTGACTCAAAACTGTCTTAATATAAAAATATATTTATTAATTATTATTCATTAAACTATGCAGCATTATGTAAGAGTTGAAAGGTCCCACCTTTAAATGACATTAAGTACATTTCAGTACAGCGTGCTGATAATGCCTCTTATTCCTTAGTTCCATTTTTTTTTTACATTTATTAAAAGCATGTACAAATGTAATTATCTGTAGTAACAAACACCACATGTATATGTGTTCCACATTAATTACTTGTTATGAGTAGTTACCCATAAATAGCCTAGTTGGGACAATATTTGTAACACAGACAATAATTAAATTATTACACAAAACCTATTTTCTGTCCAATAAATGTAAGTTTTGCTATAATGCAAGTCATGGTTGTTTAACCATGTTTAGGTTTTTTAAATATCACAAAATGCTTTTAGTCATATGCCCATTATTACAACCAAAACTACTTCTAGCCTAGTTATTTTATTTCTACGACTCTTTCCCTCTCTCTTTGCTTCGGCTGATGGTCAATCCATGCTCCATGGCAGAGAGAAGCTCTCTCCCTCCAGCTCTTTGCGATGGCCGATGTGAATCTGGCCCGCTGCTCGGAGCTAAAATGGTTTTTCCCAGTCTCCGGCAACACCTAACACGAAAACACACACACACACACACACACACATCAAGACAGTCACATGAGCGCAACGTTCTCTGATGTGAAGAAAGTCAATGCTTAGTAGAAATCTAAAATACAGTCGACATATTTATGGACACTGAAAATCTATACTCTCACTCCTATGACCCCAATTTACACTGGTGTTGACTAAACTGACCCGATCCGCTTCAATCCACTCAGACCGTTAAATGCAATCCAAGGCAAACTGACAAAACAGAGGAATTGAGGATGGATACACGATGTGGAGCCTCACCTTTCCTGAAAAGGGAGATTTTCGGGTTTCATGACTCCTTAGGGACCATGCTGAATTTGGACATTTGTTGGTCTTCATGGTCTTGAAGGAGAATGTTCTGCTATCTTCTGAATGACTTCTTCACTCAGATTACGGCCCAGAAAATCTGAGATCGCCCTGACAGCGTGCATGAAGGTCCTAAAGAGGGTCCACATGGACACAGTTTTTCCTTTATCTTATAATGTACCTTCCTCCGTGAAGAACTTTCCACATTGTCTATGATTAGGGTCTTTTGTTAAGCCCTTGACAATGATTGCTTGTATTTCCAGTTAAAGTGCAGTGGTAAGACCTAGAAAATTAACTTTCTGTCATATGTCTGACAACTGACACTGGGATTATGGTGTTGCAAATTGCAAATTGTATGTTTGGTGTGGTTTTAAAAAGAATAATGGTTTCACAAAAAATCATGAGAGTTCTGGGGGGGGGGGGGGTTACCTTTGCCATTTCTTCATATGTGATTACATTATTCTGTCTCCCAGCTCTGTGTCCTCCACCCTTCACATGGTCTGTCCATTTTCCAAACATCACTGCAGACAACACAGACAACAGACCACAGTATAAATGCAAACTACCACTGCGCTAATTCAGCAGAAATGACATAAAAAGAGACTTTGTCTATTACAATCCAAAATCACATCCAACTCCCGTGCATAGGTCATGTTTTTGTTTGTTTCTCACATTCAGTGTACATTTCCTGTTTATTTTGAAACTCTGTTGCGATCCCTTGTGTTATATTTTTGTCTGCCTTCCAGCAGTGTGATTACCTGCCTAATTTCTCCTAATGGGTTCCACTCTAATTGTCTCATGTAGCCTACACACTAGCACACCACAGAGCTATTCCTTAGGGACCGGTCAGCATTATTGGAATGGACCAACGGAGGAAAACAGGGGAAGTCTTTTTATTATTTGTTGAGGGGAGGATCATGCCATTTTTTTTAGTCTAGGGTAGGGTCATCCAACTTTTGTATTCATAACACAGCAAAATGTCAAAGTGGCTCGTTTGGTGCATATTTTTCCACGTAGCCCCTCATTTCAGCCCCCATCGCTGGCAGATGGGTCCCTCCTTGTTTAGTCAGCCAGAGCCCTGCAATTTCCCAAACTGAGTAAATCTCTCCCCACATACAGTAATAATCACAAAACGGCATTGCTTTTCCACTGTGTTGTAACTAAGACTCTCTGAAAAAAATATTGTATTCTTAGCATGATTTTCGCACCGTTTTACTTCAAAGACATCGAAAACACCAACATATGGACAAACGGACGTTTGGGCAGCGCTATCCGCGTGTAATGCGTCGAAAAAGTCTTTGGCCTGTGTGCAGAAGGTACTGGGAGAGCAGCATCTAGACGGGGTTTAGTGAGGAGTATGTAAGGGGAAATTCGGCATAGGGGTTGAGGGAGGGGTGGATGGGTCAAACACAGGACTTTCACCCAGGAGAGCTTGGTTCGTGTCCTGCGTGTGTCTTTAACTGTCCCGAACCGTAAGCTCACCTATGAGCTTTTCCTAACCTAACCTCCCATTCCTGTGAGTCACAGAACCGTAACCCACCCACACGCTTTAACTTAAACTGTTTAAACTACACTTGAAAATATAGATTTCTTGCCTAAATTTTTACCCCCTAAAACATGCGGCAGTTTCCACATGCTTTGCCCCTCTGGGATGACCCCGAGTTCATTGTAATGAACACTCTCAATTTGTTGTTTCTAGTGGCATTGTGACACTAGGCCTTACTGACACAGAGCTACAGAGGTTAAACACAGAATTTCTATTTCCGTCCAAGTCATCATCTGAAAAATTAATAAAAATCTCACTGTAAGCATATTACAACTGCTATATACTAATAGTACCCTAGCCACATGTCTCAACTTAGAACAGAAAAATCCAGAAGAAAATTACTTATAAAATGGATTTTATATGATTTTTTTCTACAGATATGTCTGTGCTTTGTCTCATTTCTAATTTCTAAAAAAGCCAAAAAATGCTAAATACATAACTTCTGAAATCCACCATCACACATCACTCACACATATACCTGAAAAAGTGCATACATAGACTTATAGAAATAGTAATCATAATTTGATGAAATGGTGAAATGCCAAAAAAAGGCAATATTTTTGGTTTGAATGGGCTGGAGACCCTCTCAGGGAAAGTTTTTGTTGGCCATGTTTGATATCAATCGACTCGTCTTCTGATTGGCTACACAGGGATGCCAGTTTTATGACCTCTTTCTCTAAGTGTTCGGATCTGCTGTCAGTTTTTCCCACTGGGCCCAATGGGGAATGTGGGATTTGATTGGCTGGTCTGAAGGATTTCTTGAGATAGGCTTATGCTATTGGTTGGGGACGGATATCAGTGGAAAGGGCAGAAGCCAGAGATTCCGACCGTGCCCGGAGGGACACATAGGGACGCACAGGGGAAAAGATACACGCGATCAAAACCGAGAAATTATGAGCTATCTAGATTTCTCTACGTCGAAACTTGGCCAGAAACTACAAGATTGTGAGGGGACCAGATAATTGTGGATTACAAGGCTTGGATATTCTAATAGCTTGGAGTGTTTACGAAGTAGGCAG
>NC_045738.1:683283-683466 GCF_008692095.1 Etheostoma spectabile | reverse complement strand
GAATACCACGTTTTCGGCAATCTTTCACCGCTGTGATTAAAGACACGAGGAGACAGGTTGGGATGCACGCTCACTTTATACTCAAATCGTTCGGTCTTTCTTTACTTCAGAACATGATTATAACGGTTGTGAGTCACCTTATGCTTTGTGTGTGGGCTCGATGGAATCATGAGACTTTAAGCT
>NC_045738.1:666240-683258 GCF_008692095.1 Etheostoma spectabile | reverse complement strand
TCACCCAACCCGGTCAGGCGCACACCATTAGAAAGCTTAAAGTTCTCATGTTCCATCGAGCCCACACACAAAGCATAAGGTGACTCACAACCGTTATAATCATGTTCTGAAGTAAAGAAAGACCGAACGATTTGAGTATAAAGTGAGCGTGCATCCCAACCTGTCTCCCGTGTCTTTAATCACAGCGGTGAAAGATTGCCGAAAACGTGGTATTCCTACTTCGTAACACTCCAAGCTATTAGAATATCCAAGCCTTGTAATCCACAATTTCTGGTCCCTCACAATCTTGTATTCTGGCCAATTTTCGCCGTAGAGAAATCTAGATAGCTCATAAGTTTCTTCTCATTTCTCAAAAGTATTTGACTGCGGCCCGCGGTCCATTTCCTTATTTTGGAAAAGTTTGTCCTGGGAATGGAACCAGATCGCACTCATTCAGTCGTCCCTTACCGGGCGACGTAATTCGTTCGGAATCTCTGGCTTCCGCCTTTCCAACCTGATATCCGCACACCCACCGAGGAGCTGAGTAGCTAACTGACCATGGCCTATCTCCAGAAATCTCTGCATGACTTAGACAATCCAAATCGGCGTCTTCATTCCCATGGCGGCTCCAGGTAGGAAAAAAAAATCATGCAGCAGATACCGAACACTTAGAGATAAGGAGCGATCATAAAATCTGGCTATCCCTCCGTCGTGTGCAACTCCGATTTAATGCTTGCAATTCATGAAAGAAAACACGTTGTGGACAAACCGGTACCGGTTAAGGAACCGTGCGCTCAGAGAAGTTTTAACCTAACAGCGTCAAAAGGGACGGCAATAGTCCCAACCAAGAGCGTGTTATATGACGCTAAAGGAGACAACCAAGCGCGTGTTCTTGGACGCTAAAGGAGACAACCAAGCGCGTGTTATATGACGCTAAAGGAGACAACCAAGCGCGTGTTATATGACACTAAAGGAGACAACCAAGCGCGTGTTATATGACGCTAGGAGACCTTTAGTGTCAATGACAACGACGAAGGCACCTGACCAAGCGTCTGTATTTTACGAAATGGGAGTGAGAATGTGTTATAAATCATTGTGAGAGAATTGTGTACACGTATAAAAGCAATGGTTACCTGTCATTTTCTGCCAAGCGCAAACTAGAACAGAAGGCATTGATAGATTGTTCGGGAGGGTCATGCCTTTTTTCCCCAATCATTTTGGAGGGTCATAGAAAAAAGTATTACTGGCGAAAGGGAGGGTCATGTCTTTTTTAAAAACTCCACCGGTCGCCCCTTGCATAAAACACAAACAGTCCCTTAAAGGAGCTTCCCGGTCTTCTAACACGATGATAGCCTGCCAAAGCTTGTATTTGGTCCGAAAGTCCGAACCATCCAAAAACTGCTTTCACACTATAAACGGACTGGACCATGGTTCAGTTTGGTCCAGACCGAGACCACCTCTTTTGGTCGGACCAAAATTGGATCTTTTGATCTGGACTGTGGTCGGGGGAGGTTTCACACCTGTAATTCAGAAAAGTCCGGACCAAATGAGGTGTGAAAACGCCCTGAGACTAGCAGTCCAGCCCGTGTTCCCAGGGTTTAGTTCCCAGTGTGTAGTTCAGACCATTGCCTGTGTTTTCTGCCTTGAAATTTGGAAACCGTCACCTGTGTTTTGTACACTTTGTACAATAAACGTCTGTTACATCAGAACCACTGCTGCCGAGTCGTGCATTTGAGGCGTCTGACTGAACCATGTGACAATCGGTTCACATGATGATACACCAAAATGCTGAAGCTCTCTACTGCTGAAGTTCAGGGATGAGACCTCTGACCTCTGCCCTCAAGGAATCTATCCATGAATTCATCAAAGGTTCCTGGATCCTCGAGGAATTCGGCCATCTGATGGAAGAAATATGAAGACACCATGACGTCCTTAGGATTCCTCATGACATAGATCACCTACGGCAGGGACACGAGAGACAAATTCATTACCATAACAGGGTCAATGTATCATATTAATTATGTAATGAGACCGCGGGAATATCACACAAAGCCTCCACTCTTTTACCTTGGCTTTGGAGGTGTGGAAGGAGGGGGGCATGAGGCGGTAAGGAAGATGTGGACCATCGCCCGTGGAGATGCCAACTGATCCACAACCAGTGCTAATCTTTTCTCCTCCAGCCAGGGGACCCTGTCCCAGTTAGGAATGGTTTGGATCGGCGTCAGATCCCCCCCATTCAGCACCAGTGGGAGGAGCTCCTGCATCCAGACTGTCCCTGCAGAAAAGAATAAACCAGTGGTGGAATGTACTACATACATTTACTGTATGTACTTTTCATGCCACTTCCTACATCTCAGAGAGAAATATTTCACTTTTCACTCCACTACATCAATCTGACCGCTTTAGTTACTAGTTACTTTAAAAGAGAGCCCGACCGATACATCGGCGGGCCGATATTATTGGCCAATATTAGGCATCAAATGTAAGGAGTAAAAGTAAAAAGTCGGCACAAAAATAAATAGTAAAGTACAAATATCTGAAAAGTCTACTTGAGTAGGCCTACAGTAACAAAGTATTTGTACTTCGTTACTTCCCATCTCTGCACAGAAACCCAATCATCGTCCGTCGGACAGTCTGGCGAGGTCGGTGACTTGAGTCTGTCTGGTGCGTTCCATGCCGTCGTCAGCCGGAGGAACAGTCGGCTTTAATTTCGGCCGATTTGACATTTTGAATCGTAAGGCGGGCAGTCGGACTCAATGACCAATCTGATTGGTGGAGCTCTAACCCGGAAATGATGAGCAGGATCAGCGTGACAAACGCCTCTCAAAATCTGACAAAAATCTTTTAAACTGACCTTTGTTGATCTGAAATGACGACAGCTTCAGCAACTACATGGCCTATTTCTCACTTGAAATGTTTTCAGAAACACATTTCGGTGAACTATTTTCGTAAAAATAGGAGATAGTGAGTGAGGAGATGTTTGCTGTATGTAACAAAAAATGTAGCCCTAAAAACATGTGACATCAATTAGAGCACCTTTAAAAAGAGATTAAGTAAGCATCTCCAGTGTGAAAGCACCCTAAAGCCTGACCTATTTAACCGGTTTTCTGTTTAATGTGAGTGCAGTAGATGGAAACACTAACAGCTTCTCTGATACATATCTGGAGGTCAATTAAAAGTCTTTAACTTGCATATTACACTATAGGCCAGGGGTCTTCAACGTTTTCCAGGCCAAGGACCCCCAAACTGATGGCGAGATGGAGCGGGGACCCCCTAATTATATATATTGTATAAAATTGTGTTATATCAAACTGGTCCTATAGTGCCATGTGTGCATTGATGAGTGAAAGACATCTTCTGCCTCCATTTATCCGTTTACTACAGTGTGTTGAATTCATGTTAATGTGTATTTAAAGACATTTCAATTAGTGGAAAAAATTGCAGGGGGGGGGGGTAATAAAAAAAAAAGTCGCGACCCCCATGCAGTACCTCCGCGGACCCCCTAGGCGTCGCGGACCCCCTGTTGAAGACCCCTGCTATAGGCTTTGTGAACCATTGTTTTATTTACAAAAAAAGAAATGATTTCTTCCATCTGATCAGCGCTGATGTGGCTAAGAACGAAAGCCTATAGATTAGGCCCTACAAGAGGAGCTAATAATGAATTAAAAACAATATAAACTACCGGTCAAAAGTTTGGGGTCACTTACAAATTTCTATTCCACTCCATTATAGACATAATACCAGCTGATCTGAGTGGGTGGCTGATCTTTAATACAATATCTACATTAGCCATTATCAGCAACCATTCCTCCAATCATCCAAAGGCACATTCTGTTTACTAATCTGATATCATTTTAAAAAACTAACTTGAAAAACATTGGAGAACGCTTTTGCAATTATGTCAGCACATAATGTAATCTGAAAACTGCTGCCCTGGTTAAAAAAACAAGGCAACTGATCTCAGCTGGTATTCTGTCTACAATGGAGTGCAATGGAAATTTCTAAGTGACCCCAAACTTCTGACCGGTAGTGTATATAGATATATAAATACACTATACTGTACCTGACTTGGGGTAAGTCACAGCAAATACATCGGTGTCTTCTACAGAGAAATTTTGGGCGTACTCCAAGCTCTCCTTGCTGTGAACGCCAACGGACACTAAAATGTTGTGGTACTGGATGTACTTGGTTGAGGACGTCATGATGGTGCCCTGGTTCAGGGGTTTAAAGATCTGCAGGCGAGTGGTGGTCTGTTAGTCTGGTAGCCTACACGATGCTCCTTCTTCTCTCTCTATTATAATCAGGTTTGTGATTATTTTATGAATGGGAACTCTGCCCTACAAATCATAAGAGGTTTTGTAATTCAGGGGTGGAACCTCTCGATGAGGGCTGGGTTTAAAAAAACTGTTCAGATGGTTTGTTTGCTCGTCTGTCACTAATTTGTCCGTGTACTGTCTCTTTGCCCTTTCTGTTTGTCATGGAAAACCTATAAGTTGTCTGTCTGGTCCGTCTTGTCTGTCCGTCTTTCCGTCTGTTAGAAAATGTAACTTTTAAACTGAATATCTCTGAACTTTTACAGGCTTCAAAGAACTTGCCTAAACTTCCTCCCTTCAGACACATGCCTGTTTCACTCCCATCCACCATGTCAGGTGGAGTTTTTAATTACCTTTCAGATAGTACAGCTGTTTGGGGCATGGTTACCATGGAGAAAGGACAGGGGGATTCCAATGTATAAAGTGAAGACTGTGGAGTTTGCTCTCCAGTCAATCTCTGTACTCATTGCAGAGTATGTGATTGGCTCCTTGCGCAAGTACAACTTTGTTAAAGTGACTCCAGTGATTCTTTGTCGTCTTTTGGCAATAGTTTTTCTAACACCGTCTGTTATGCTCATATCTGTAGAACCACTAGTCTGATGGATTTAAAACTTGACGGGTGTCTTGCTACGGGCACGCCAAATTTGACGTTGTTTGGATTAGAAATGCAGAAGATATCGTTAAACATATATCGGGAAAAATTGCTGCTCTAGCTGCTGGCCACTGGCAGAACGCTTCCAACGTTAGCTACATGATTGGACATACCCAACTTCCTTTTCTTCACTTTCCTGGAGCACGGGCGGATAGCTGAAAGGAACATCGCGGCTGTTGAAGTCAACGGGGGATGCTGGAAAGCCGACCCAGAGTGGAGGTTGTCTCCACGAGGGAGACACCACAAAAGTCAAAACATAAGCTGAGTGAGTCAGTTCAAATCAGCAGCAACCCCTCTGGAAGTAGGAAAGACATACACTCATCCAGGCAAGTTGGGTCTCATTCTCACATTGAATGCAACACGCAGCGAAAAGAAGACGGGAAAAGAAGACGGGGACTAATGTCACTGGTTAGGCTAACCATTAGTAGCTGTGTCTTCTATAGGCCCAGCATTGTAAGACAATACAGGCACGTGAGGTATATAATTTAGCTGATACATGGTTAAACGTAATTTGCTCTTACCAGTGTATTGCCGTGTGTATTTTGTACACAGAAAATCACCACCCCCCCAACTCGCTTCCAAAACATTCCAGTCCCAAAACATTTTTGCATTAAGTTTTATTCCTGTGTCAAATGCTCTATCAGATTGTATTAAACATTTCAGTTAACCTAGTCTCACCAAAACCTAGAATTATATCATTTCAGTCAGTATATCTGATCTTTCTCTCATATAAAGCACTGAGCCAAACCACCTTAACTTTATCTTCACCTGTTCAACTAACTTTAGCAGTTTGAATAAGTCACTCAACTGTGCTGCTGTTATTACAGATAGGTGAGCTAATCACAGACATTGGCCTCATGGCTATGTGCCACTGCAGAATGAGTAGCTGCCAATTCGATTAATATACACATTAACAGAGGGTGCCAGAGTGCAGTTCTGGATTGTTCCGGCCCTCTAACCCCAGGTTAAATGATTAAGAATGCAACTTTGCAGTTACTCCGAGTCCTCTCAGTGATGAATGCTCGAGTCACAGCTCCCCCAAACCCCTGGACGGTTTTGAGAGCCAATCGGCATAAATCAACCACTGGAACCAGACCGAGGACTGAGGGCGTACTCACACTTGGCCTAGTATCAGACTCACGCTTGGCAACGGTTTAACTGGGCCAAGTGCGAGTATGCCATGAGTCAAGGACAGCTGTGTGTTGGAGAGAGAGTGACGAAGAGGGGAACAAAAGGTGGAAGGCTACGGAAATGAAGAGTTTTTCGACACTATTGCATGTTGATATCTTCATAGTTATAAAATAACGTTAAAGGATTAAATTAGCGGGCCAGTGGCCCACTGTGGACAACATGCTTGACTGAAAGCCGTAAAGTCCCACACTCACAGCTGCAGTGGTCGCTTAGTTATTATTATTTTTTTTTTCAACCTTTATTTAGCGGCCCAGAGAATTAACAGTTTTGAATGTTGACTGCATAAACTGCATCAAATTTGACAAGGCAAATCATTGGTTATCTAATATACCTGCCAAGTGGGAAGTAGACTGGATTAAGGGGGATTGGAATGACACACACACACACACACACACACACACACACACACACACACACACACACACACACACACACACACACACACACACACACACACACACACACACACACACACACACACACACACACACACACACACACACACACACACACACACTCACTTTCTTACACACAGAGACATCTGCCTTTATAGTTAGAGATGTATGTGGTTCACATTAAAACATTAAAACATTAAAACAAGCGACTAGGTCGAGCCAGGCTGAAGTATTCCGGATAGATACACATTTACGGCTTTCCTTAACAGATTTACTAATTCTAAAATGGAGAAAAACGCATTGTTCGTACTTTACACGGGGTGAGCAGCAGCTTCTTTTGGAAGCAAGATGAACGTGAAACACATTATTTAAGAAAGAGAAAAGAAACACGGGTGCTGTAATGAAACAGTAAGAGAGCGTGGCAGACGATTGTGGACAGACTGAATGTGTAAGCAGCCTGAAAATATATTTATATTAGCTGCTCTGAAACCGTCATAATCATAGTCATAATCATACCATTCAAGAATCAGGCTACTAATCATTTGTACAAATTAACTGTTGTACTCTTTGCCTTAAAACTAAGCAGAATATAATGTTACTCAGGAATATAATGTTACTCAGGAATATAAT
Source organism: Etheostoma spectabile (assembly GCF_008692095.1). Taxonomy (NCBI): domain Eukaryota; kingdom Metazoa; phylum Chordata; class Actinopteri; order Perciformes; family Percidae; genus Etheostoma; species Etheostoma spectabile. The sequence continues at coordinate 676,098 of NC_045738.1, read as the reverse complement.
GTTACTCAGGAAATTTACCATGAAATTTACTTTTCTAATTATCTCAACAACTGTGGAAATTTATTCATCAAACTTCTAAAAACAATATGTGAACATCAGTTTTCATACAGCAATATAACCGTAGCAATGTCACATGAATAATTATAAAAATAATGTTCGCAACGTTAATAACAGTACAGTACTTTTTAAAGCAGGCTGACAAGGTAAAAATAAATAAATAAGGTTATTTTGTTAACACTTTAAGGCCAAAGCAATCATGCAACAGGTTATACAATTAGGATGTTGAAGGAATACATATCAGCCCAGTATTAATTCAACAATAGTGAATCAAAAAGTGAATGAATAACTCAATTAAATGTCACAGAATAATACACCAAAAAACATAAATGAAGGATAAATATGTGTATGATTAAAGCACACTTACAGTATAGCCTAACTGAATAGATGTGTACAATACAATGATAAACTACATTTCTGTCCTTTCATTTTCTTATGTAACAAGTTTGGCAGCCTGAGACTCATGTCTATCATCTATTGTTTTCCATGGCATCACGCGTTTTGGTAAGGCCTCATGAAACAGATGTTGGCGAGCCTTAAGCTTCTGTACTGTGACATATTTCCCAGTGCAGGGGTTCCCAACCCTTTTTTGTGCCGGGGACCGGTATATTCATGCAAAGAATTCCAGCGACCAGTTGTTACTTTTAATGGCTTATTTTTTAAGATGCATCGTTTTGAAACATAGACTATTACTGTTTTACACAGTGCATAATCCACAGTGGTTTTATTTGCATATTATGAACTAGGTGGCAACAAAGGCTAAATGTATGAATATAATCAAGTTTAACTTTCAGACCATTTTACAAAGTGCTTCCCTTTTCTCCCATAAAATTAGCCCTATAATCAAAAGCAACTCACTCACCAGCAGGTGGCAGTAATGGCAGATTTAATTTAAGGACCAGCCCATTTCACCTGTCAAATCTCTCCAGAACTACTAGTCAACCCATGTCAAATGCAGTGGTGAAACAGGCTACCAGATAGAAACCACAAAGAGGGCAAACAGAAGCTCATTGGTTGCAAAAGGAAAAATTAGTAAACATTCTGATGCACATCGATAAGCCATCGCCACACCAAGTAGCCCAAAACAACAACACAAACACCTGCTAGATCTGCATTTTTTTGGTGCTCTAAGCATAGGCACCAAAACATCACCACTGATATTATCTATAGCCTCTTTTGGACCAAGTAGATACAGGAACGTAGTTATAGGAACAGTCCACTTCTGAGCAGCTCCACTAACTACTCTCCCCCAAAACTGGTTTTGCCATTTCCATTCGCACTGGCCAAGTGGCCATAGGAACTGGTAGGAGGGGTAAGGGACTGATGCAAGCACGGCAACGTCACGTGACTTTAGTGCCAAATACAACAACAAACCAGCATGAAGGAGGCCATCGGAATGATCCTGGTGTGCCTTGCCAGCGATCACCATAACGGAGTTCAAACGGCGGCGTTTAAAGACTAGGCTGGAGGACTTAACAGAGAAACACAGAAGACGAAGGCCTCAGCGTAATATGAACCTCCGCAACCGTAATTCTTCAAGTAGTCAATGTTTTGCTAAAACAGACGGCATGGCTACAGATGGCGCCCTGTGGGGGCGGGACTTATAAGTTGGACCGATCAACGTAGACCTACAGTAGGTCAAAAGGGAAGAGGGAAAAGACCCTGCCCTGAAGTAGGAGCTGAAAGAGCTACAGAAACTGCGGTCAGAGGAACTAAATAATCCCCAAATTGGTCCTGTCGGAAGAAAAGGGTTCTATGAATGTTCTGGTCTAAGAACTGCAAAACTCGGAAAGCAGTTTATAATTTATTCAAAAGGTAAGGACTAAAGTCTCCAGACTTTGATAGCACTGTCAATTTAGATCTACAGATTTACAATACAGATATAAGTATAAATACACTGTACCTGATTTGCGACAACAGTGGTGAGATCATGGTGTTCCAAGTGTGCACCATTGCTGAATAACTAATGCATGCTCAGATAATCTGTCCCTGGAATGAGCCTGTAAAATGTAGAAAAAAAAAGCTAAAAATTATTTTCTTAAATATTTCACCTCATCATTCCTGACAGCCATTAAACATCAAAATACAAACATACAGTATATAAACATGAAAAACTCCAAAGAGCAAGTTAAGACAAAAAGACATTTATTACTTTAAAGTCAAAATCACAGATGCTTACAATTCAACATGATGTCATAATTCTGAGTGGATCCGAGTTTATTCATACTGTGGGACTGTTAATCTTTAAATCTTCAATACAATTTCTTTCCTAATAAGAAAAATCTTGCTAGTTACATTTAACTACTAGTAATATTTACTGGCATATAAATAAATTAAATTTAACTATCACTGTTAATTTGTTATAAATTCACTTTGCATTACGCCAACACATTAGACAACACACAGAAAAGAATGATGTTATATAAAAAGTCTCAATTCATTTGTGGTACAAAATTCACCTAACAAAACCAACACAGCTGAGGTAAGCCAATGATATAACAGAAGCTTCCTGATGTCACCACTCAACCTGCAGCTTGGACTGAAAGCAGACAAAGCTTCAGCGCATCAATCCACGTCCGCTTAGACTGATCAAAACAAACCCAAAGAACTTTAGCGTTCCCGTCGGTAGCTTAGCCTCGTTTGTAAATCAGACCAGTCCAGCTACCCAGTATCAACAAGCCTTTTCAGTAGTCTTTGGTGTTGTATGGTGATATTTAGACTGAAAGGTATCGGGGAGTCGGCTCCTGTCTATCACAACCCGGGTCCAGTCGGGACCAGTGAGACTGCTGCAGGCTTATCTCAGGGTGCTGAGTTGAACTTAGTTGCTGTGGACCAGAGTGACGAAGAGGAACAGTGAGCAGAGAGAGATGGCACCAGTCAGCACAGCTTTCACCAACAACACTGTCCAACTGCCCAGCAGAAAGACATGGACAAACAACCTGAAGACACAGAGAGAAACATAATGTAAGTTACAATGTTAGAGAACTAAACTGCTGAAACCATCCATCAGAGTAACAGTATCAGAGTGTCAGAGACTTTAGAAATTACCTTCTCTTCCACTTGTGGATGAATAAGTTTCTCTTACTTGCACTTGTATTTTACTATTCATATGGTATGCAATTATTATTATTGCTTATGTTCTTGCTGTTAACTAGTGCCATCCTGTGGTTCACAAAATAATGTGCAGCCACCACATTGATGGTCAAAATGTTACCTTTTTGGAGATACATACATTCACTTCCAGGCCAAAATTACATGAGAAGATTAAAAATGTATAATATGCAGTGATTTCCTCAAAAACAATGTATAGACCAATACAAAAAGTAATGCCCAAAAGTAATCAATCACTTCTGACCCACTAGAAGAGTGTGTAGCGGTGTGTCTGTATCGGCAGAGAGCTTGCCCTCGGCCTGGATTTTCTCTTTTTTGATTTTGGTGAGTGTGGGATGTTTGTGGGTGTCAACAGAGAGTCTTTGGGTCCTATGTAGGTGTGAAACCCCCGGGCCAATAACAGTGTGCAGGTTGTGCTGCCTCTTCTCGTTTCCATCTGCCGCTTTGCCCCTCAGCGTTTCATATAAAACGCACAACTCTAACTGACACAGACACACTGAAACAGACAGGAAGAAGCTCTGCATTCACTCATAATCCGACAACGTGGCACCTTCCCGTGGAGCAGTGGGTGTGTTGAATTGTGCTTTAAAACATAACCTCTTACAAAAATCCAAAATTATTTTATTCCTCGGCTTCACTGCTTTGTTCAGCACTCCCTCTGCATAACTCTAGTTCCCTCAACCACTGCTGCGTTCTCTTTCTGGCTATGAGCGGGGGAGGAGGGGCCGACACTGTTTTAGTAAGAGAAAGTCACTGCATATTCTACATTTAATACCAGTCTCTTCTGTCCGCCTGTGTACTGTATGTAGTATGTCTGACGGTGTGTGTATAGGTTTGTGTTGAGCAAATAAATGTGTGTAAACTGGTGTCAGACTTACTCCATTAGGAAGGCCTTGTAGACACAGAGAGCCAGCAGCACCGTAACGGGAAGCCTGAAACTCTTAGGAAGGTCATATCGTGTGAACATCCACACCACTGCTGCCATGGCGATATAATGGACCTACAAAAAATATATATATATATGTAACACACTCAGGTCCCATAATATAAACATTTCATCACAGATACAATGGCAGTATAACATATCTAGGGATAGAGAAAAAACAGACAACATTGAGAATGAAACATTTTAAAAAGTCCTTATTTTATTGTTATCATTTCTGTGACAGTACTTCTGAAAACAAAGGGGAAGGAGGACAGTACAAGTTCTTTATTTGGCAGCAATATGTAAATAATAAATGAACAAATTTCCATAGGGAAAACCATTAAATATGGAGTCCCCCAGGGATCCATTTTGGGCCCTCTCCTCTTCATATTATATATTAATGACTTTGAAAATTCCACCATGGTTTTACACACCATGGTTTTGTTTGCTGACAATACTAATTTATTTACAGCGCCTTGCAAAAGTCTTCACCCCTACTGGCATTTTTCGTGTTTTGTTGCCTTACAACCTGGAATTAACATGGATTGAGGATTTGCATTATTTAATTTACAGATCATGACCACAACTTTGAAGATGTTGGTTATTTTTTGTTGTTAAAACAAAACAACAAATAGGAAAAAATAACAATAAGAAAAAGTCAATGCGCATAACTATTCACCCCGCTAAAGTCAATACTTTGTAGAGCCGCCTTTTGCGGCAATCACAGCTCCACGTCGCTTTGGATAATTCTCTATGAGTTTGCCACATTTTACCACTGGGATTTTTGCCCATTCCTTCATGCAAAACTGTTCCAACTCCTACAAGTTGGATGGTTTGCACTTGTTAACAGCAATCTTTAAGTCTCGCCACAAATTTTCTATTGGATTGAGGTCTGGGCTTTGACTAGGCCATTGCAACACATTTACATGTTTCCCCTTAAACCACTCAAGTGTTGTTTTAGCAGTGTGTTTGGGGTCATTGTCCTGCTGGAAGGTGAACCTCTGTCCTAGCCTTAAATCACGCACAGAGCTGTACAGCTTTTGCTCAAGAACATCCTTGATTTAGCACCACCCATCTTTCCCTCAACTCTGACCAGTTTCGCAGTCCCGACTGCTGAAAAACATCCCCACAGCATGATGCTGCCACTACCATGTTCCACTGTGGGGATGGAGTTCTTTGGGTGATGGGTTGGGTTTGTGCCAGACATGGCGTTTTCTTTGACAATTTTTAAAGTCAAGACATTTACTCCCACACTCAGCACTGATCACCTTATATAAAGGTTTCATTCAAATGAAATTTGCCATTACTGCCACCTGCTGGTGAGTGAGTTGCTTTTGATAAAGGCCTAATGTTATGGGTGAAAAGGGAAACACTTAGTAAAATGGTCTGAAAGTTAAAATTAATTATATTCATACAATTAGGCTTTGTTGCCACCTAGTTCATAATATGCAAATAAAACCACTGTAAATTTTTCACTGTGTAAAACAGTAATAGCCTATGTTTCAAAACGATGCATCTTCAAAAATAAGACAATAAAATTAACAACTGGTCGCTGGAATTCTTTGTATGAAGCCTTTGTTTGAGCCCCATCTAAACAATTGTAATGTCATATGGTGCAACACTTTCCCAGCCACTTGCAAAAAAACTCAGATTTTACAGAAAAAAAATATGATATGGGCATTAATGCAGTCTGAGCCCAATACCCCCACTGGTCCTCTATTTCATCGCCTTGGTTTATTTAGGCTTACCGAGTAGTACGTCTTTCATACTGCCTGCATGATATTCCACGTCATTCACAGGTTAAACTACCCACTGTGTGAGCTTGTTCCAATCAGTCGTCCCCTGCACACTTATGACACAAGGGAAAAACACCTAATCATTGGCAAAAAACGAGTGTATTTTGTAGGGAACCGCAGATTTGGAACGAGCTTGAGGAAAACTTGAAATTGTCGCATTCTGTCTCCATCTTCCAGAAAAGTGTCATGGAAAAATTGCTTGTAATATATGATTGTTGATTAAGAATTAAGTAAATTAAGTGCTATTTTCTGTTGGGATTGTCCGTCTGTTTGTGGTATCTGTCTATGTTGAGTCTATTGTGACTGTATTTGATTCTATTTTTCTTTCCTTTTTTTCTGTATTTGTCTAAGAATTTTTGGTTTGTACATCATCTTTTGTATGTTTTCGGGCTCCCTCCGAAAAGCTTTTAGTCGTATATTTGGGGTTCCCCATTTCACACAGCCTATATGTGATCATTGTACCTTCTGAAATTGTGTTTAATGATACAATGATGATGTGTGAAATAAATGAAAGTTTTAAAATGGGAGGATGAGAGGAAAAGGAGAGGCTGATATAAGAGACAAGAGAGTGTAGGTCTGGGACAGAAGATTTGAAAATACAGGAGCAGACGGAACAGAAGAAGACAGCGACTCACCAAACTAATGTTAGAGTCAAAGCTCATCTGGATGTATTTCCAGTCAAACTCAATCCCTCTGGCTCCCACCCACAGAGGAAGGCACCTGAAAAGCCATTACAGGACACAAACGGTTAGATTCATTGTTTGTATACAGGGCATACGGAAGGTATTCACAGCGTTTACTTTTTCCACATTTTGTTATGTTACAGCCTTAGAAAATTGATTAATTTAATTTTTTCCCTAAAAATTCTGCATGTAATACCCCATAATGGGTAAAGTTTGATTTTTTACAAATTTATTAAAAATACAAAAATGAAGAAATCCCTTATACAAAAGTATTCACAGCCTTTGCGATCAAGCTCAAAATTGAGCTCAGGTGCATTCTGTTTCCACTGATCATCCACCGGTGCTCTCTTGACCTCAGACTGGGGCGACAGTTCATCTTTCAACAGGAAAACGACCCTAAGCACACAGCTGAGATATCAAAGCAGTGGCTTCAGAACAACTCTGGATGTCCTCGAGTGGCCCAGCCAGAGCCCAGACTTGAATTCCATTGAACATCTCTAGAGGGATCTGAAAATAGCTGCGCACCGACCTCCCCATCCAACCTGATGGAGCTTGACATGATCTGTAAAGAGGAATGGGCAAAACTGGCCAAAGACAGGTGTGCCAAGCTTGTGGCTTCATACTTATATTATTCATACTCACATACTCAGGCTGTGAATACTTATGTACATATTGTATTTACGATCTTTATTTTTAATAAAATGTAAATGGCTACAGTATATGTGAAAATTGCATTGGGCACACGGACTTTGATGAATATACTGTTTATCAGACCCTAGGTGAGACAAGTAGCGAACGCTGCGATGACGGTCCTTCTGCCTCTGACTCCCCGCTGCAGGACACGCTGTGTGTATTCCTCCGACACGCTGTCGTTGCTGTTTAAAACGTTTCCAGGTTAGTAGGGATGCATACCTCTCAAGACCAACTTTAAAAACGTAATATTCCATCAGCGTTTAGTTTTTGTGGCTAAACCGCGCGCAGAATGAGCGGTGATGTTAAATCATCTGTTTCAGGTAACAGCGTGCTAGGGTACCGTCTATTTGCTGGATTGTTAGCAGATAAGCCCGTTGATATTGATCATATTTATCCACAATAACAAATAAAGCAAACTTGCTAAAAAAGGAACTACATGCTGTTTTCAGGTAACATTACTGTTGACTTTCAAACAGGCCTGTGTGTGTGTGTGTGCGTGTTTTGAGAAATATAATACTGGAAGGCTATATTTATTTTAGTTATTTATATATTATTATATTGCCATTACCTGTTTTCATACATACAGAAGTTTAGTTTGCTAAATATATATTTTGTTGGCTAACGGATGTGAAAAGAAGGAAATGGTTTTTCCATAACATTGCACTTTAGATGTGTGTGAATTTCCCACTCCAGGAGTAATTCATATAGTTCTTTTTTATAGTTATGGATTATCTTTTCAAAAAATGGTCTATGCAAAATGTAAAATTTTCTTTTAAAGAAAAGATAGAAAATAAATGTGTGTGTGCTGTAAACTGGTTACATAAAAATAAATCGGAATCGGCTAAAATCTTTATCGGCTGGTCAGACTCAATGAAAAATCGGAATCGGTGCATCTCTAGCTGTATTATAAGGAAATGTGGAAAAAGTGAAATGCTGTGAAAACTTTCCATATGCACTGTATGTGAAACAATCACCTGCAAGAGCAGCAGTGCTACTGCTTACCTGGACATCACAAGTTCTGCTGTTGCCCAGCCCATGGCAGCCACCATGATCTTGTACTCTCCTTTACCGGCATTACGAGACATCACAAGATGGAGACCCAACAGGTCTGCAGTGTCCACTGTTGCCTTCATAAATTCCTGGAAAACAAAACGCACACATTACAACCTCTTACACAAGCTGGTATTGTACCGGCTTGCTTTGCATTTGGCTAGTCGGTAGTTGTACGACAGATCTCTGTTACTGTAATGAAGTAACAACACTCACCCCTATGAAGTCATAAACTCCAGCTCCTCCTTCCCATGTGGGGAAAAATGTGGCAAGGAACAGCATCTAAAACAAAAAAAGAGGCAAATCCCGTTAACACGCTACAAAACACAAGGCATCATATGACATCATAGTTTGACATGTGCTTTCTTCTGCAATATTCCTTACTTAAATGTGCATTATGAGCTCCTACATGGTCACTTCTTTTGATGATCCATATAAAATCGAAACAAAACAGAGCAAGCTTGCCCCTCCCCCCATGTTTCTGTAACTGTCATGACTAACTGACTACAGGCCCTGAAACACAAACCAATCATCGGCCGTCGGACAGCCTGGCGAGGTTGGTGACTCGAGTCTGATCGGTGTGTTCCGTGCCTTCGTCCATCGGCCTTCATTTTTTCCGAAATGACATGCTCAGTCGGAAGGCGGGCACTGCCGGCAGTCGGACACAAATAACCAATCTGATTGGTGGTGTCCCAACCAGGAAATGAAGAGTGGGATGAGCGTGACTAGAGTATCTCAAATCTGACAAAAATCTTTTAAACTGACCTTTGTCGATCTGAAGACAGATTCACCAACTGCACGGCCTATTTCTCGCTTAAAATGTTCACGTGTTTTCAGAAACAAGTGGCGGTGAACTATTTAAGTAAAAATGAGTGATTTGAGACAAAAAAATGAAATCATCCTGAAAAATTGAAGGAACTCACAGTGAACCTTTAAATGTATGATGAAAGTTAATTTAATCACCAAGAAGCTCACTCACCTTACAGAGTTGGACAAACAGGTAGGTCGCTCCAGCCTGGACACATCTCCAGAAGGCATTGTACTCTGAGCTAAGGATTGAACACACAGACACAGATTAGTGGCAGGACTGTAAGAAAAAGAGGCACAGAAACAAGGCAATTAAGAAAGAAATTGGAAATTTGAAGAGCACACTACACACTTCTAAGAAGATTATGTGGACCCCCCCCAACCTCTCCTACTAAGAAGATTATTAGCACACGCAATTAATCTCTGAGCATACAGTATGTTGCTACGACATAGGAATGCAAAGAAACTATTTAATGATGACGTAAAAGCTGTAAAGATGCAGATCCCTGATTCAAACAGAAACTCACAGGCCACTGCACTTGTATGTTATAAAGTAAGGGAAATAGGCGAGGGCAAAGCAGTTCCCGAAGTGAAACAGGGTCATGATGATGATGTCTGGTCTCAAAATCCAGCTCCCTGGAGAGAAAGAGAGAAAAAGGAAGATAGGACTTCACATTGTTACTGTACATACAGGCCATTTTAAAATGTGTGTTCTTTTCACACACACACACACACA
>NC_045738.1:622667-666230 GCF_008692095.1 Etheostoma spectabile | reverse complement strand
CACACACACACACACACAGTGCTAGTGTTATCATAATAACACAGTCACTAACAGCTGTGGGTGATGTTACATTGACGTTTTATACTGGAGCCGACAGAAACTAAGGTTTAGGAATTGATGCTGTATAGTATGTGCAAAGCAATAACGAGTTCGTCAAGAAAAACGTTCAGCAGATGTCCTTTTGATTTGATCAACATAGCTGCAAAGCCATGTACCGATGAAGGCATTAGGGAAATGAACAGGAAGCTACATTCAACTTAGCTAACGTTAGCTAGCTAAACTGCAATCCCGTCGCCGAGACACGCTCCTGTATGGAGCGAGCAAGTCGCAAAAGTACTTTATCTATTTATTTTATTTATTAATTTAACCATAAAACTAGTCTTTATTATTTTACCACTTCAGCCATCTTTCAGCACCTGTAAAACGGAGGCTTTCAGCGTCAGCACTTACTTACAGTCTCTGAAGAGCTGAGGAGAAGCAAACTGCGGTGCTCGTTGAATGACAACCGGAAGTTAACTCGGCTCAACCACGAAATGCCTCCGACTATGTCACGGGTAGGAACTATATGTTCCAAAAATGGCTAGGTCAAGATTTCATTAGTGACACCAACTTCTTGAGTACATTGGTGACGCTCCTGCATCCGAGAAATGATTATTATGTTGTCAGAAGTCAACCCCTCAAGACAAGCAGGAAAACATGGACATTAAAGAATAATAGAGGGCCTAGATTCCGAGCTTTCAAAACAACAGAATTATCCCGTAGTGAAACAAACATGTAGGCTAAATAATTAATACAAGAGGGGATGAACTGTTGACATGGAAGGGCTTCAAATTTTGGCAATAAATAAAAACTGGTTGCCGCTGGGATGAGAAAATCAATCTACAAAACACAGGTCACAAGTGTATTTGTAATAACTGTAAAATGCTTATAGATTATAACCTCTCAAACAGTAGTAGAAAAAATAACATGCATTTAAACTTTGCATTTAAGTCCCATTTCTATCATTAGAAGTCACAAAAGTGCAGGTTATTTAAATATCTAAATAATAAAAATGTGTTTGATTCTTCAAAAAACATGAACTTCGTTTATATTAACAGAGGATTTACATTTCTGAAGTCTGCATTTTCACATATTTTTGCAATTACCTTGAGGTGGTTGTTGTCTGACGATAACCTTTTAAAAATGCCCTGAATGACATGTAGTGTTAGCACATTAAACAATTGTTTAACAAAAGTGATTAATTCCTCAATATCAAAAATCCAAAGCACACCTTAGAAGCCAAAAACCATTGAACTTAACATGATAAATGAAGCAATAGATTGTTTTATTTGTTTTACAGCATTGAGGGACTTGAAGTATAATAAGTGATAGGCTCCCGGCACTGAAGGAATTCAGCTGGAGCAAGTAAAGTTCTTCTCTGGATAAATCCCTCCCGGACTTTAAACAATATATTAACTGCCCCACAAGAGAAAATAAAACTTTGGACCTCCTGTATGCAAATGCTAAGGATGCATACATGCACCCTCCCCCCCTTGGCAAATCAGATCACAATCTTGTCTTGCTGTCTCCCATGTGTTCCTTGTGTCCTGCGGCAGCCTGTCCACAAAAGGACTGTAAGGAGGTGGACTCAGGAGGCTGAGGAGGACTGCAGGACTGCTTGGGTCTACAGACTGGAGCGTGCTCTGTGAGCCATATGGGAGGACACGACAACAGGCTGACTGTATCACAGACATTACAGTTCGTGAGAACACCACCATGCCCTCCGGACTGTACGCTGTTTTCCAACCCATAAGCCGTGGATCACCATGACCTGAAAGTCCTTTGAAGGAGAAGAAGACAGCTTTCAGGTCATGGGACAGACAAGAGCTTAGGGAAGTCACACCGACTGCGGGATAAACTGAGGGAGTGTAAAAACAACTTACAGGAGGAAGCTGAGAGCCAGTCTCCAGCAGAACAACATGAGGGGGTGTGGACAGGAATGAAAGAGATCACCGGGGTGGGAGGAGAAGAGGACAAACAGCAGGGAGCCAGGAGAGAGCAAACGAGCTAAACTTCTACTTCAATAGGTTTAGCTCACAGCCATCCTGTCCTTCTACCGCTCCACCAACCTCCTAACACCCCTCATTGCCTCCTCCCCCCCCTATTTTGTTCCAACACCCCCCTCCTCATCCCTCAGCCCTCCTGCAGTCAGCCCTCTCCCCACCACCACTACAGCACATTTCCCCTCCCCCACTGACACTTCAAGCTCCCCCCCTGCTTTACATTCACCTGGCCGTGAGAGAACAGCTGGAGAGGCTACACCAGCGCAAGGCTGCTGGCCCGGACGGCATCAGCCCCAGGGTCCTGAAGACCTGGCGCAGTAGTGTCTGGTGTTCTCCAGTACCTCTTCAACCTGAGCCTGAGCCTGCAGAGGGGGCCGCTGTTGTGGAAGACGTCTGTTGTTCCGGTCCCCAAGAAGTCGACTCCATCGGCCTTAAGGACTACCGCCCAGTGGCTCTCACAATCATGTGTGAAGGTGTCGAGAGGCTGGTCTTGGCCTACCTGAGGCGCAGGTGAGTTCTTCTCTGGACCCTCTACAGTTTGCTACCGCTCGACTGGGAGTGGATGACGCTGTCACTATCTTCTGCAGCGAGCTCATTTGCACCTGGATGGTGGTGGCGGCCACTGTAAGAATCACATTTTGATTTCTCCAGTGCATTAACACCATCCAGCCTCAGCTACTTGGTGAGAAGCTGCGGGTGATGGGTTCGGTGCGTCCATAGTCTCTGGATCACTGATAACTGAAAGACAGACCACAGTTGTCCGCCTGGACGTGTTGTTGATGTGGTGGTGGAGTGGGAGGGGGCCCACAGGGGACTGTGCTGTTCCTTTTCTGTTCACTTATACACCTCAGACTTCAGTACAACTCAGAGTCATGTCACCTACAGAAGTTTTCTGATGACTCTGCAGTTGTTGGGTGTATAGGGATGGACAGGAGGGGGAGTACAGGGCACTGGTGGGTGACTTGTGGAGTGGTCTGGTAAGAACCACCGCTGCTGAACGTGGATAAGACCAGAGAGGTGGTGGATCGACTTCAGGAGGAAGGGAACGGCTCCGCAGCCCTATGCATTCTGGGAAGTGACGTGGACATGGTGGAGGATTACAGATAACTGGGTGTCAACATCGACAGCAGGCTGAACTGGAAGTCAACAGCACTGCTGTACAAGAAGGGGATGAGCAGACTCTATTTCCTGAGGAAGCTGAGATCCTTCAAACGTGTGCCGCAGGATGTTGGAGACTTCTACCAGTTGTTGTGGCCAGTGCTCTGTCTCCTCCGTATCTGCTGGGGCAGCAGCATCGGAGCCAGCGATACAAACAGACTGAACAAACTGATCAGGAAGGCTGGCTCGTGATCGGCGCAAACAGGACACATTTGAAGCTGTGGTGGAGAGGAGGTCGCTGAACAAACTGTTATCTATCATGGATAACCCTGACCACCCTCTCCACCCACACTGGTCCAACAGAGGAGCAGGTCTCAAAGAGGCTCCGACAAGTTTAAATGCCGCACGGACCGCTACAGGAAATCATCCTACTCAGACAATAAAACTCTTCAACACGTCATCCCTGGGGGGTAGATGAGACTCTGAGACACCCAATACTACAATAAGGGCAACCGGCACGACTGGGTCTATTTACAAAAGCTGCACATTTTTGTTTTGTTTTTTCCCATCTTGTATATACTTAAATATTGTTCTACATTCTTATATTTTTTCTTATATTTTGTTTTATATAATTATATTATTCATGTATATTGTATGTATGTATATTTGTGTGCTGCTGTAACACTGTAATTTCCATTTTTTTGGGATCAATAAATATCTATCTATCTATCATCTATCTATCTAAAGATTTCACGTAAAAGACGGAGTTAACTAAGTTTAAGTGGTTATTTTAAAAAACAAGAACATCCATACATGCGTCATATTTGTTTTTTGTTTTTCATTTTAATGTCTACACAGTAATGATTACACGGTCACAAAAAACAAGAGGGAAAAGTATTTTGTCACTTCCTGTATTATACTATGGTCAAAAGACATCTCTTTTTGATAAAGGTAAAATATTTATATATATATATATGAGTATCTAATCTACAGTATATATTTCCTGATTTATCATTTGCCAGAGAGTGAGAAAGAATATATCCTGTTACTTTTTACCTTTATCATCATATATGTATATATATATCTAAGTATCTAATCTTCAAATTTCAATAAAAGATTATCACTGAAGAACACAGAATCTTGTGATAGAGAGAACTCAGTGTGTACCCCTACAGACCAAACAGGCTCCAACAACGGAGAACTGAAAGCTTCTAGACCTGCCCTGGCTTTGCTTGATCACCGCCTTGTAATTTGTAACAGACAAAGTTTCTTCTTTCTGAGCAGTCCCTGGTGAACAAGTTCCTCTTGTTGTTTTTGGACAGGGTCCCACACTGTTCCCACCGGGACGGACAGTCAGGCAGCGTCCCCTCGTCTTCCAGCTGAGTTCCGTCTGTCCACCACCACTCCCCACCCAGGAAGCGCAGGCCCATCCAAACCTGAGAAACACAAAGGAAGCTTTGAGTCCCTGTTGTGAAGAGGGTTGGGACTGCTTCCATTCACTTTCTGCATGCGTACTTGTGGCAGCTCCAGCTTTAAAAAGAGCCTTCATATTTTTCAAACAAACCAATTCCAATTCATATTTCTATTTCTTAATAATAATAATAATAATAATAATAAATTGAATTTGTATAGCGCTTTTCCCAAGCTCAAAGTCGCTTTACAGAGTAGATGATAAAGACTAAAAAAAAACTAAGGATAGGCAGAACAGAAGAGATGGGTCTTCAGACGGGACTGAAAAATGGTGAGGGACTCCGAGATTTCTTTATTCCGTCTTTAAAAATATTCATTCAACACTGACATTTTTCTTCAAGGCTTTTAAAGTTTACTTCTAATTCGATCGGTCTACTGTATTCTGTCTCAATGATTTCCACAAGGGGCTGCAAGATAAATCTGGGGGATTGTGTAAGAGGATTAAAAAGATTGTGTTGCAATTGTGTTCTTTGAGGATCATTTGATTTTCTTTTTCTTCTGCAGGTCTAAAAAAAAGTCATTTAAATAAACTATGAGTTAAGGGAAAATCCCTCTTTGGTTGAACTGATTGCAAAAATGCAACCTAAGAAAAGTGACAAAAGCCCAAGCCAAACTTGGTTCGTTTCAGGTCACTGTTAAGTGAAAACGACCTCTATTTATTTCTACTGTGTTGACCCCGCCCCCCGTTCTCAAACCTCCTCGGTCGTGGCTCCGTAGATCCTGTCGAGGACGTAGTTGACGTTCAGTTGATGCTCAGGCATGACGTTCAGGCTCAGGAGGTCGTAGGTGTGATTGCAGGGACTCGAGCCCTCACACAGGGGTTCCATGGCCCTGCAGTGCTTCAGGGCATTCTCCCATGTCCTGTTCTCCTTCACCACCACCATGTCGTCATCATAGCAGACAAACCTAAGCTCGTCGGAGCACGCGCCGCTGTGCCATTTTATTTTTCCTGGATTAAAAAAGCCACAGTCAGCGGTGAGTGGCTCTCCGTCGGCCCAGTTTCTGTAGTCAGTTGTCGGACCTCCGATCCAGCGCCAGGTCTCCCCAGCCTCTCTGTGCAGTCCAATCCAGCCAGGTCTCATTAATTCATTAGTGTTTCTCATGGTGATGGTGGCTAGGTCACCTTTACTTTCAGTCTTACAGTACTGAGAAGCGCTGTACCAGGTAAGGTTTTTGCTGTAATAGTTAATTTTACCATTTTCCAAGCAGTATAAACCATGTCCATCTGAACACGACAAACTGTACCACTTTGAATTCTCTTTCACAGCTGCACAGTGGCTGCTGGGCTCTCCATCGGCCCAGTAGCTGCTCTGTGAGAGGTCGCCTCCTGAGATCCCCTTTCCACTTCTGAAACAAATACATATCTTGCTTAGAAATGCATTTTACCTTCCATTTCACATTAATGAAATCAACATGAAGATCATTTCCAAACAAGGTAGGCTACTCACTTTACATTTATCCACCTCCAGGCTGAGGCGTTTCCAGGGTCTCTGAGTAGACCGATCCAGGCTTGTTGGACCTCAATGTGCAACAAAAAGTCAGCCAGCATGAATTCGTCCACTGTGTTCCAATTTGCAAGGTCAATGTGGTTCTTCTGGCAGTACAGTCTCGCCTCCGTCCAGTTCATCTTCTGATAGGGACAGTAAACTGTTGTCTCCACGTTAAATGCCTCGAGGCAAAGAGCAGCAAAAAACGGGAAGAAGAGCATGAGCTCAGAGCTTGTCTTGATTCTCATGACTGGTCTTGTCTTCACGTCAAATCAAAGACGGGTCTGTTTGCACAACCCTTATTAGCTAGGTCACTTCTGGTTAGTGGCTGGTGTGGAGCTATCTCTCTTCCCTTTTAGTAACTACACACCTGACCACTCCCATGTAGACCGACCCACCCACGGACACGCCTGATTCAGCTGACCACTGGAACCTCTCCACACTGGTCCAGTGTTACAGTCCACACGGTGTTAACCATCACAGCATCTTTATTGTGTTATTAAACATTAAATTGGGCGCCACTGTAGCTGTTGAGCATGCGACCAATGTACAGATGTTCAGTCCTTGCCGCAGAGGCCGTGGGTTCGGTTCCAACCTGCTGCCCTTTGCTGCATGTCACTCCCCTTCTCTCTCCCCTTTCATGTCTAAGCTGAAAAATATACTATAAATTATGAAGATGCTTTATGTAGTTGCCAATATTTCAGGTAGCCTAGAGCAGTGATTCACAACCAAGGGTACTAGGATAATGTTGGTAGCTAACGTCATACATGAAAAAGAAAGGATCATTAAATGTATTGTAGTTATTATTTTAAAGGGTATTTAAAATACAACCACACCATTCATCTCCAGCCCTAAGTAAAAGCTTTATTTTTTTGCTCATCAAAATGTCTATGCAAACACTAGACAACCGAAAGTCCTTCTAATCTACCAACTAGCATGCTCTATTACAGCTTATAAAGACACATTTATAGTAAACCCTCATAATGTGTAGTGGTGAAAATAGTCACAGAGAACCACACTGTTGGCTTGGCTTCAATTTGCTTTACAAGTCAATGCATGGTGTACTTAAAAACAAATGATGAGGCCATTTTTTTGATTTTTAAAACAAAGTGGACCCAAATGCAATCATGTGTGGTGCGGTGGAAGGCTGTTTCTCTGGATCTGTAAGCGTAATTCAAATGATCTACATTCAAAACTGTCCAGTCTCCATGCATTTTGGGGAAATCAGGCTTCAGGCAAATGACTTGATTTGAATCTTTTTAGTCAACATATGCTGATGTCCAAGTACTTGTGCTAAGCTCTGTCCATCTTGCTACTCTTACCTTGGTTTCAGCATGATTTCCTGCGTTCAAACAACATGCATACATTCTTTCAATTAAAAAGGTATCACTGTAATTGTATATGTCAACAGCTCATATTCAGGTCCATAGTTCAATAGACTGGTGAAATGTGTTTTTTCTATTGCAGTATGTTCAGTAAAACAGTAGGTGGCAAAATGATTGTAAACATTTTCAAATCTTTTTATGTCACTTCCTTTTAAGAACAGTAATTTGGCCAAAGCAGGAAAAAGCAGAATTCTACTTTAGCAGGATGTGTTGCTGAGTGCTGCAGTACCCTAAAAGAGACAGCAGGTGGCTCTGATAGTTCCCTCTACTGGCTGCTCCCCCCCAATGTCTCCTACCAGAGTAGGACTCTGAGGAGATAGGGAATAGATAAAATAATAAACTATAAAAAAATATATAAAGATAATAAACCTTTCTTTAAGTGTCTATGGGAATAGGGCAACAGTGGAGTTTAGCCCCTAGTACAGGCAGGGCCCATTTAATAAAAGAAAGGCTCATTTTCAAGAAAAGAGTTGGTTCTGAACTGAGAAAAGAAAATTTTGAATTTTTTTAGTCCAGTGCGATCCATACTTTCATTCATCTTACCTCTCCCTCTTTGACAGAGCTTTGGACCCCCCCCCGCCCCCCCTGTTTGCCTGAAAGATGTAGACAGGAAATGGAGAGGAGGAGATATATGGTCAGGATGCAGTTATATGTAGGATTCCCTTTTTGTTATTGCAATGCACATTTTAGTCCATAAATTACTATGATGTCTCCAGCCTTTACATGGATGTTATAACATTCATATTAACATCATCTCTCCATTTTTGACAGTTTTGAGGTTCTATAGGACACAGGGAGCGGATATGATAATAATAAAACAGGACACAACTCAACACCCGAGGTTTTTCAAGTTTATTTCTTTCTCTCATTACTTTTAAGCGGAGTTACAGTAGCTCTGCCTCTCAGCTTCTTCTTTCCACTGATGATTAAGCCTTTAAAACACACCGACAGGGAGATGGATACAGTAGTTACCATAGCAATGAGCCAAAAGGACACATCTAACGTGGCAGTGGGAGGTGGAGAGGGGGCACACAGACACAAATACTGTCACTAACCGATCGTCTCGTAATTTAAAGAACAAACAGATAAACTCAGAACACTCAAACACACTGGTGCTGCTGCCTACGCATACTGTAGTAGAGCTAAGGGCTGCAATGCTATGACTTGGCTATGGGTGTGTAAAAGTGAGGGGAGGGTGTGGGAGGATGATTGGGGTGGTCCCTTTCTTGACTTCCTTTTTGGACAGGAAGTGTCTACTCCTTGGTGTGCATGTACAGCAGCAGGTCAGCGACACGGTGGCTGTAGCCAAACTCATTATCATACCTGGAGAGAGTGGGAGCAAAAAAAGGAGATTGAGAAATTCATTGCTTGAAAAGACAAAACTGTGTTTTTTTCCTTTCCGTCTCTAGATTAACACTAACTTCCTGTTTTACATGTGAGACTGACCAAGACATTTGAAAACTAACCAAGAAATGAGCTTGACAAAGTTGTCATTGAGGGAGATGCCGGCACCAGCATCAAAGATGGAAGAGTGGGTGTCACCGATGAAGTCAGAAGACACCACCTGCAAAACACAATTCAGATATATATTTAGCTGATGCTTTTTTCCCAAAGCGACTTAAAATTGCTATATATGTCAGAGGCCGCACGCCTCTGGATCAACTCCGGGTTTAGTGCCTTGCTCAAGGACACATTTGATGGTTGATGTATCCAATGGGAATTGTACCCAGGTCTCCCACACTAAAGGCATGTGTCATGTTCACTGCACCATCCCCACCCGCAATACAACCATCACATGCAAAATACAATCAGTCAGACACAGAGCTCATATTTTAGTCTATTTCCATGTTTTATTCATCCAAATCACAAACATATACAATACAAGAATACTTGACAATATTAACCCATGCATCCAAATGAAATGTACAAAAGCAAATAGCCCTCATTACCCCGCATCACCCTATCCCCAAAAACTTCACATTTTGGTTCTATCATTATTACTAGTGTATTTGCTTTACAGTATATGTGAAATAAGTGTGGGTGTTACCTGGTCCTCGGTGTAACCCAGCACGCCCTTCATGGGCCCGTGTGCGGCCTTCTTGCAGGCTTCCTTAATCTGAGCGTACGTTGCAGGCTTGGACAGACGGCATGTCAGATCCACCACTGACACGTCGGCAACTGGCACCCTGAAGGCCATGCCTGTCAGCTTACTGGAGAGAAGACGGACAAAGAGAGCTATTAGACCTGTGTCACCTTCAGTTCTTGGTTTTTCTCACTGTATAAGCCACAATTATAAAAAGGTGTATTGAAGATAAGACAGTAACAAATGTGTTTGTCCTTACCCGTTGAGTTCAGGGATGACTTTGCCCACTGCCTTGGCGGCACCGGTGGAGGCTGGGATGATGTTCTGGTGAGCCCCGCGGCCATCACGCCAGGCCTTGGCGCTGGGACCGTCCACTGTCTTCTGGGTGGCTGTGTATGCATGGACTGTGGTCTACATAGAGGAGTGACACAAAAAAAAATCAGTGATTCTGGCATACATTTAAGAATAAAAATACAGTACCATCTATGAAAAGGCCTCTGTCACAACAGTGGCTAATAGTTACAGTATTTACTGTGACTTACCATGAGAGCCTCCTCAATGCCAAAGTTATCGTGGATGACTTTGGCCAGGGGGGCCAGGCAGTTGGTGGTGCAGGAGGCATTGCTATCAACAGAAAGACAGACACGGTCACTAAGACTCACAGACACACACAAGTATCTAAGGGAAAATCTCCACCTAAATCTAGGAATATGTTTGTGACGATTAAAATGTGAATTCATGTCCAAAACCAAAGTTATGTTACCTGACGATGGTCATGGAGGAGGGGTCGTATTTGTCCTCGTTAACTCCCATGACAAACATCGGAGCATCAGGTGAGGGGGCGGACACAACCACACGCTGAGCTCCGCCCTGGAGGTGAGACTGCGATTGGACATGAGAGAAAAGACGGCACAGGTTACAAACCGGACCATCTGGCAGTCTGCGTGCATGTTTCTCTATATCTATGCATGTGTGTGTGTGTGTGTGTGTGTGTGTGTGTGTTTGTGTGTGTGTGTGTGTACATACGGAGGCCTTCTCCACACTGAGGAAGACTCCAGTGGACTCGACGACGTACTTGGCTCCAGCGTCACCCCATGGGATCTCTGCTGGCTTCATACTAGAGTCAGAGAAAGAACAGAGTCAGTCTGGGATGAAAAGATTATCCCTACCGTTTAGGAATGTTAAATGTTGGGGTTGATAAAGACACGTAACACAAAAATATAACAGAAATACTAAAAACAGCAAGTTACATAAATCAAGTTAGAAGTGAGAATTTGTTAGTACAGTACATTCTGTGCTTTCTGAATTAGTGTGCAGAGCCTCTCTGGATAATGTCATGCTAATAATAAATAAAATGAAAACATTCAAATAACACATTGGGAGTAAGTGTTAAGAGCCTGCCAAAAAAGTAGGTGGTTTGTTTAAAATCAGGGACACCTCAGTAATGTATAGTTGTTGCTCAAAGAGGAATTCTCCTCTATAAGCCTCTGTTTCGGTGGAGTTGCTTTTTGCTGAGAGGAGGCTCCATTACTGAAAGGACTAAAACAACTGCCAGTACAACGGGTGGAGGGGGAGCTATATGAGCACAGCCTTAGTCAGCACAAAGCCTCATTCAACTCCATGAGCACGGAATTTACTTTTGATACTAAAGATCAGGAGTTTAACTGGCCTAAAATACCTTACTTTCAAAATAAAAATCTAAGTTCAAACAGGTGGTATCTGTTCGGGTTCAGGGGGTGGGAGTAAATCCAAATCTTATCTACTGAATAGTTTGGTTGCAACCTTTATTTAATTCACATTCCTTTTGTATTTAATTTATTTGTATTAGGTATTTATTTTGTTTAATTTAATATTTTTTAAATGTGCCTTAAAAGGTACCTTACCAGACAGCATGTGCACTGTATCTATCCGGTTCGGGTGCAGTAACGTGGTGACTGGACCGCAGGGATACAAGCAGGTGCTGGGAATCGGGTGTATGAATGTATTTTATAAATTAATTTATTTTTATTTCCCGCTTGTTTTTGAATACTTTGTTTTTGAATATTAATTTACTATCTTGTTACCTGTTATTATATGTACAAATTAATTCATTTTCTGTGGTTTAGGTTGTTGTAGACATTTTTCAAAAATGTCTACAAATAAAACAATAAATAGCATGATTCATAAATAAATAAAGTTTAATAATTCAAAGTGAGCTCTTAAATGGCTGCTTCTACTACAGAGACCTCTCTGATACAGTTCACATTGTACTGAAGTGGCCCTGGATGAAATCATTGATCAACTGGCCAGTTTTCGGCCTCCCTTACATTTTTCGGCCTCCCTTAAGCTTGTTGCCGACAGTTACCATCAACATCAACACTGCTGATATCCGTGCAGAAACAACCACTAACCATCTAACGTCATCCCGCACTTACCACTGGAAGACAGAGATGGCGTTTCCATCGACCACGAGCTTGCCATCTTCTTGGGAGACCTCACCATGGTAACGGCCGTGGGTGGAGTCATACTTGAACATGTAGACCTAGGAGGCGCGACGGGGATGGAAAGAGGTTAATAACTAAACTTCATTGTAACACTATAGTATCTTATTT
The DNA here is from genome assembly GCF_008692095.1 of Etheostoma spectabile. Lineage (NCBI taxonomy): Eukaryota > Metazoa > Chordata > Actinopteri > Perciformes > Percidae > Etheostoma > Etheostoma spectabile. The sequence goes on along the minus strand of NC_045738.1, from coordinate 654,074 downwards.
CGCACACCTAACTTAGTAATCATAACACCAATGCCTAAACAATCTTTCAATTTCCTGGGAGATTTGGGGAGTCACGGGTGGTGTTTTAAGTCATCTGAATGAAGAATTAAACTATATGACAAACGAGATACGGAGAAAGCAACACGTGTCAGAGAGCAAAACGGTTGTTCAGTTCAGGTATTAATAAAATGTATAAACTATGGACAGACGTTATACACTATAATACAATACAATGTTAATAATTTGTAAACAAGTATGTGCATGTAGGTTTTCTTACCATGTACTGCAAGTCAATGAAGGGGTCATTGATAGCCACAACATTGATGCCCTTCTGAAGGCAGGCCCTCAGGACCAGACGGCCAATACGGCCGAAACTGCAGATTGAGGGAGGGGGGGTGGAGAGAGAGGGAGAGAGAAAGATTAATAATAGTTGTTTTAAGAAAATGGTGGGAAACTTGATCAGAATGTCCAGCACCGCCTGGGACCTTGTACAAATCTGACAAAGCCTCACACTGTGAAGTCAGGTCATTGCAGACTCCAGCATAACTTCCAGTGGTTTACCTCCCGTAGAGCTGCCCGTTAATTCCCCTCAGCAGAAAAACCATGAAATCCTGAGTTCTTCCACTCCTTTATTACTGCAGCTCTACTGCTGTTACTCTAAGCTATGATTAATGCACGTTCACATTAAAAGCTTTTCTTGGAATGCTTTTATTGTAAAACAGACAGGATATGAGTCCTTAGGCATGGAGCAATTTTTTGTCGATCACTTTGATATATTGCAAGGAAGGAATGGAAACCAACCATGTAACCACAGTGAAGAGCTGCAGATGACAGGGTGACCTTCAAACCTCCAACATTTAATCAAAGTACATCCTTTACGGTGCCATTATTTACTGTATAAGAAGTCCATTTGTAACGTTCTGCATCACAGTTGCACAAGATAGTGCCCCCCCCCCCGAAAGAATGACAAAATTATAATTATGCTATGTATTCCACACAAAAAAATAACACTACACTTACAGTACAGGCAATTCATTTCGTTCCTCGTCTTCAAAGTTCTATTAATTTTAACTTTATGAAACTGGCTACACAGAGAGCAGCTGTAAATGGTGTGTGTGCTCTGCAGAGATCCACTCCAAGTGTAAAAACAGGACGTATATAAACATTTATGTTTTACACAGAAATAGATCATAAAGTATTATTATTTCTTTTAAATTGAACTACCGATACTACTACAGGAAACGACTCAATGACTATGAATGAGCCTAATTGCAATTTCATTGTGAGGTTCCGTTTCTAATTCTTGTTTCCTTCACCTGCGTCCTCTGATAGCTGACAGTGAAGTGAACAACAATCCCAAAGAAAAAGCTTGTCTCGCCTGTGACTTACACAATCCTATGCCGTGTGTGCCTCCTCACCACATTCGCTCTACATACGTTATGTGTTCAATGTAGCCAAAGTCGCGCAACTCACCCCATTTGAGATACTTCATTAGTCCACTCTTTTTATATTAGAATTTATCAAGGGTGGATTTTTTTTCCTCAGTGCAAATGCAGTTTCACCCTTCTGCATAACCATTTACTAACCACCAGAACTTGTCGAGGAAATAGTAAACATCCATCCCCAAAATATGAGTCACTGACATCCTATCCTAATCATCCTGAACCATCCTGTTTACAAAGTGTGTGTGTGTGTGTGTGTGTGTGTGTGTGTGTGTGTGTGTGTGTGTGTGTGTGTGTGTGTGTGTCAAACTCACCCATTGATTCCAACACAGAGGTCTGACATGGCTGTTGCTGCTTGGGGGAAGTTAACTGAAGGGAGAAAAGAAAAAAAAAAAAAAGACATTAGAACAACAGCAGCAACTTTGGTTTGAGGAAACTAACATTAAAAAGCATCCAATCTCACTTAGTAATGTCCTCTAGCTGGCAACGCACTCAGACAAATGACTTAACAATGCCATTAATCATTGCAGCATAACTATGTGCCAACTGGTCAAATTTATGTGAGTGTTTGGGACGGAGACAAACAGTTGCCCTGGCAGCAGGAGGCGGCTTTAATCAGGGTAGTTAAGCTGTTGGCAATATACAATGAGTGTGTGTGTTCCTCTGCTGTAAAGTCAAGTGTAAAGTTTTAGTGGAACCCTCTGTTCTTCAGTGTGTTTTCTGATTAGAAACTAATTCACAAGCTGACCGTGCTGCATACCGCTATGATCTGAACAACCCAAATAGTTAATATCCTATATATTTACACAGGGCCCAGTCTATTGTTACCATGGACGCTGAAAGGGAAGTGGGCAGTGCTTTGGGGTGCAACACTGAGCTTGTCACAAGTTTAATAATCGGTGGGAAGATTTCCTACCACCTTTTCCTTATCCTCTGACTTGCACCTAGTGATAGACCGATTTTATCAGCCGGCTAAATATATTGGAGTGGTATTTGCGGGGGGGTTTTGCGGCCGCTGCGTTTGCCGATAGTTTTCTCCCGGCATTATTTACACACAGGCGTCCACAGAGAGCTCTGTGTTGCTGGAGACGCAACCCTCCACCACTAGCACCAGGGCAGTCTTTAATTACAAATCAAGCACTTTATTTCAATGGCTACTTTTCAGGTTTATTGTTTTCTTTAATTATCTAATGGTGTTGACAAAGGACATTTTGTGATGACCTCATTTTATCTGTCTTATATGTCGGCAAGCAACGCATCATCAAGGCTGTAGATGTTGATGAAAGCCTTTTACCCTTGCACAGTTAACCTTATGCAGTGCACCCATTCATATGATGCACATTGTACACATAATTTGGGTGATTTGAAAGTAAGACGTGACACGGATTTGTGTTTTTTCTTTCTTATTTTTAAAGAAATAGCAGAGCAGATTCCAAAAGCAAATCCAGTTTGTATGATGTAAACTGAGGGAGCAAAAGCAGTATCAGCTCCAAATATCTGCTCAAGAAAATCGGCTTAGGCTGATGAAAACTTGCTCTGTGGAACAAATGGTGTATCTACTTTGTATGTTGTTATTTCCTTTTGTGGGTATTTTATGTAAGGTCTGTCCTACAATGCTACAATAACATGTATGAAAGACTGGTAGCAGTAGCTTCACAGAACAGTAGCCTATACAGGCGGTGTGATGCATTTGCACTAAAGGATGAAAATAAAACACCAAGGTGGTAAAGTATGTTGGTGTACTCCTGAAGTCAGAATATCAGACTGCTGCTGTGTAAGGCTGTTATTCTGTGTATGGTAAGTGACAAAAAAAATACAGGCTGTCAAATAGCATGTTTTATGTGCATTCTGCTGCAGGAGTAGGGACGTGCTACATCATGCAGGTACATGTTTAGCAAATAATGGAAAAGAAGGGAGAGAGAAAGTGATCGGAATGTAATGCAACAAACAAGGACTTGTCTGCCGAGTGAACAAGAGGAAGCCTGGCTATGACTCAACAATGTGACCTCCTTTTCCCTCTTCTTTCTTCTCCTTCTATTACTGTACACTCATTCGCCTGTTCCTGCTCTTAACACCTCCTCTGTCCTCGCCTCCCACTTTTCCAGCCCCCTTTTTTCTAACAATTGCATCCCCTCTCCTTCCTTCCTTCCTTCACCTCCTTCATCTTCTAGCTCCACCTCTTCCTCTCCTTTGCTGTCCTTGAAGTGTCTATGCTAGAAACAAAAAGGCCCTTATACCGTATTTAGCTCCAAGTCTATATCAACAGAAAACTTCTTAAAACTTAATTTAGTATAACAAGTAAGTTATTTCTTAAAAATGTATCATTATATATTAAGGTTTTACACATTTACACAGATTTCTGTATGGAACATGTACCCAAAAACTTCAGATATGGTAGCTCAGTAGCATTGACCAGTTGGTAGCCCAACCAGCAGCTAACATATGTGTGTGTATATGCGTGTGTCAGGCGCAGGTAGAGTAAGGCTAACACAGATTGTCCTTGAAACTGGGTGGTTGTCATTTTAGACTACAGTAATCTCCTAATCCGTGTGTGTGTGTGTGTGTGTGTGTGTGTGTGTGTGTCTCTGTGAGTGCATGTGTGTGTCCATGCGGGGAGCATGTAGGACACACCATCAATCTGATGAAATGCATTGTGGGAGCACTGTAAATAGACTAAAAGGGTAACCAGATTAGGATAAATCGTCTCTCTCATTCTCACACATGCTCTTAAACATTAACAATAACAGATAATAACTTGAAACAATTTGAACCTGGACTTATTTGCTTGTTAATAAGCACAAATAGATGTCCTTGTCTCGCTGGAACTGGAACCTGATCTGATGCCAGTCAAAATCAATTTATTGAACAAACTGCCACAGTTTCAACTGTCAGATTTCTAACAGGGTCATTTGCAGTGCATACTTATGCGCCTACCTTTCAGGGTAGAGCAGCCATTTTGTGCTCTGCTGCTAGCATCCATTATATAAGGTCAGCAATGGTGAGAGAGAGGTAGAGAGATAGAGGAGAGAGAGGGTGCATACAGTATGACCATGCTGTTCTCGCATTTCTGTGTCTTTTTCTCTCCTTTGTACTCAGGTCCCACCATAACCTATGGTGCAGTCACAACCCTCTGCACGCACGTTCTCCCTTTAAACTCTTCTGCTAACCTCTCTATTTTCTCTACCCAGAGCAGTTGCCCTGGGTTTTCCAACTTACAATGGCTGCTCTACTAACAAATGGTACTACTTTTTAAACAGAGTGGGGCTATTCTGCTTCAAGCAGGTGGAAAGTCTGGACAAGGACTAGTGGAACCAGATAAGAGAGATCTGGTGACTCAAATCGAACAATGGGGCTTAACTATTAACTTAACTATGTCGTTATGCACATAAAATAATAGTTTTTTATTTAGTTGAGTTGAATAAATGTATGTGTAAATAACCTGCCTTATGAAGTATTGGGAGACTCTAAACAACGGGAGGTGCATAAGCGTGGCTGCCTGTAAAGTATGTACTTGCTGACACTTCCCCCCTTCCATGTTCGTTACTGTTGCCAGGCAACAATGCAGGGCTTTGGCCAATCAATGGGAGAAGAGGGATGGGTTACACCGGGCAGCCAAACAATTAAACACTGGCGGTGCAACATTATACTCTATTATAGAAGCTGAAGAGGGGTGCTCCTTCAGCTTCCAAATGTTGTGCAAAATATTGTTACTAATTATCCCATGTTTCTATATCGAGTAACATTAAGGTTTTCATGTGCAGTAAACTAATGCCAACTACATAGCCAGCAGCTCTTCCCACTTCTCCACAAAACAGCTTTGCCTCTTTTGACTGTAGACCAATCAGCCCCTGATCTGGATTCAGTGCACACTCTGTCCCACAGACATGTCCCAGCTTATAGAGGCACTATTGTGCAGAGTAGGGCAAGAAGTTGCATTCTGTTAAATGGAGTTTGCAATCTGCTCACACTCATTAAAATGTAGGAAAAAGAAGCAGACGGCCAGACATGCGAACGGTAGCCAATCAAATTCCATCTCTTTGTTCACCCTTCGTCCCTTATCCTCACTTCTGTCTCACCTCCCCGGTCCATCAATCTCACATCTCCTTTATCACCGGCACGGGGTCAGACCGAACCTATGGGTCACTTGACAAGGAGGTGGGGCAACAAGCTCTTCTCTTGATTGATTAGACGAAAGGAGGACCGGCCGGTGAATATTACACCTCCCCTCCCCTTTACCCCACCACCCAAACTAATCATTAAAATTCAACATCCTACCTCCCTCTCCTCGCCACTCTTTGTCTGTCTAGTCCTCATCATTTAGAACAACCCTACACTCCCTCTGAGCTGCGACCCACTTTCCATACATAAACCCGGAGTTTAGCCTGGGGGGGGGGGGGCTCGACATGATTGCAGGACCGGGTCGCCGTGCTTGTGCGTATGAATGTGCACCGGAGGGACCACTGGAGGGAAGATAACTCATAACTAGTTGACCAGAAAAGGACAAAGAAAAAAGGGAGCATCAGGTGGTCAATTCTTAAAATTAAGACAAAGGCTTGACACAGCGTTTCACTTCTGACAACACTTTGTTAAACAAAACACTAATTCTTTGTTTCTCTGTAATATGTCAACAGTCTTAGTCAAGCATTTAGACAGTGTCTGGACTCCAGTCTAACCCTTACAAAGACCTGGGTTTTGAAGACATCTTTCCAACAGTATGAGGCTTGACATACAGATAGGACACAGACAAAATAAACCATTCACATGATTCTTGATGGTGTTGTTTTGCGTGATGTGTGCTACTTATTTGGTATAGAGTGGCCGTTTTCTAAAGCAGTTACAGCTAGTAAACAGCCTGCATTCATGTGAGGAGAGGCTAAGTTTAGATAAAGCTAGTTGGGTTGCCTCAGTTTGTTAAAATTTGTTAGTGAGAGAATGAACTCACTGACTGTACCCTTGCTTTTCCAGCCCACTACGCCACTCCCCCTGCCTTCCTCCATCCTCCTCCCTTCTTTTAGTGTCTTTTGCCTATTTAAACTTCCCCCGCTTTTCATCCCTCTGCCACACCCTCTTCCTCTCCAGTATTTTTCCACTGCAGTGGGTTGATTGGCTAAAGGCCAGGCAGACTATCCAATAAGGTCATCTTTTCTCTTCTTGCCCGCCTCTTGGTGAAAAGAAAAAATCAAATGCATTAAAGACTAAACAAAATGCCAGCTTCACACCCTTAGATACACACACATTAGTGATGAAGTGGCGTCAAACATCTTGTGTTCAACTTCAGTTAACTTTTCTCCTGCTCGTCTTTTATTCTGTCTCCTCTGTAGCAGTAGCAGACTATAAAAAGAGAGGAAGCAGTCTGAGCGCTGAGGCAATGTCACCGTGCTGCTGTAAACTAGTCAGTTAAATGTCCAACTACATCACATCAACAGCCACACACACACACACACACAACACCACAGGCTGTGTGTCCTACTCAGCAGGCATGGTCTCCTGCTGACACTCAGACAGATAAGACGTTCACTGCTTCTATTAGACATTTCACCAGAGCCAAGGTATCTTTCCTGTCCCTTACAGGGAAATTGGTTTGCAGCCAGGATTTATTCACCAGGGGCAAATTAATATGATAAGCAGACAGTGAATTTATAGTGCGAAATAACTTTTATTATTTCATCAGCTTTAATAATTAATGATAAGAATAGATAAAGATGAGGATGAGCGAGGTGTTTTTATAAATGTAGCAGTTGTATGTATTGCAGTTCAACAAAGACTTATTCATGCACAAAAACACCCATGTGCACACACACCAACCATCATGAATTAGTAAAAGATGTGCTGTATCAAACTGCAGAGGATTCAGTGTGACACACACACACACACACACACACACACACACGTGATCTTGTGTCAGCAGCTAGATGACAGATAACCTTCCTATGCCTCAGACCCTGTCCCTTGTCTCCTCTCCTCTCCCATGTAGTAGTAGTACAGTTGTAAGCTGTTTGCTACCTTCCTCATATCCTGCTTGATGTACAAACACCTGCACTTTTGAATAACTGAATAAAAAAAATAGACAAAACTGCTTTGTTGTACAAGTAAGGGCCTTTTATGTGTCAGTTGTGTATAGCCTTCCCTATTGTAGGGTTTATTTCCTTAAATTTGCGACAGTTAGGTGCAGAGTGCTGAGTCACTCTGGAGTTCCTTCTCTCTTACACACATCCTGGACAAGATGGCTAGGTGATAAGTCAGCAGCAGAGTATAATGGAGTTCTCGGTCTAGAAACAACCACACCACCTCTAAGTAGAACATCTGTGTTAATCAAGAAAAAACAAGTCATAAGTCATAACCAAATTATAAACAAAAACTGACTTTTATGTAAATTAGTCTCATGACAAAATTGACTTTTAGTAGCGCTGACTATGCACTAACTACAGGATAAAGTACACTAATCTGTATTGAAGCCCAGGAGCCTGCTCTAAAGTGTGTACCAAAGGGAAGAGGATGATTGTTTGGCATGTCCAACGTGAATAGCTGATCTAACGGAAGAAGAAGAAATGCCTTTATACTTCTCACAGCAAGCACCTGAGAATCCAGTCCACATCTGTGACCAATGTAACAGAATCCCCATGGCCTCGCATTAACACACATCACAAGTAGCTTGTCCATATCTCCTTAATAACATGGCTGTAGTCCTTGATAGATAATAACATATCCCGTGTGTACTAATGTGCTCTAATCTCATTGGCTAATAGTTTACTCCTTGCTCAGTGAAGGGGCAACATGCTGGTAACACAGTCACTGACATTTCAGACAGTCGGCTGACACCCTGATCTGCAACACATACAAGAGCAGAATGAATGTCCAAGTAAAAAAAAAAAAATTATTATAATGCAATTTGCAAATGCATTGATAAAACAAGTTGACTAATTTAATTTGGAGATCTTATTGCAATTACTGTCATTTTAAGATATCCACTAGACCGGATCTTGGACAAGAAACGCCTGCTCTAAATAAAGTTATACATGCGATTAAGAAGTCGGTTGGAGAAATAAATCGAGAGGGAGGTTATCATAAATCATGTTAATTAAAAATACTGCAAAACTATTTTCTGCTTGATGCATGACAAACTGTTCTGCTGTTCATTCATTTTCTTCCAAAACTATGATCACAGAGCATGAAGTCTGGCACACATACAGCTTTGACTACAATAGTTAGCATCTTTCTGGCAGCCCTGGGCCTGTTATTAGTGACCAGGGACGTGCACAGACATTTTGGGCGGCAGAGGCTAAAGGAAAAAAAAGGCCTAATAGTTAATAATTATTTATTTGAAACAAAACGTTCAATATATCAACACAACTATGAATACCTTAACAACTGATTTTATTTCCAGTGTCCATTAAGCATTTAAAACAGAGAATCTTTTGTCTTTAAAGCATAGGAAACGGTCACAATGTGCATGTTTTCTATGCTACTAGTTTCAACGATCACTGACAGAGAGAAAGAGAGAGAGAGAGAGAGAGAGAGAGAGAGAGAGAGAGAGTAAGAGAGAGAGATCGACTAAGTCTCATCTCCAATCATTAAATTAAAAAAAAAAATCAATAAATACATTAGTTTGACAGAGAAGCTGTGTGCAAACAGTAATGCATGTAGACTAAGGCTATATTTAATAATACTAAATTTAAAGAAAAATGAATCCAGATAAAAAGGACACTTTCTCTCGAGGAAGAATAAGGGCAGGTGCTCAAGCCCCTTTTGATGTCTATGTGACCTTCAGTCATCCAGAGCCTGGGCTAACGCCTGACTCCCATCCATGGGTATTGGGTACAGTGGGAAGAACCCTTTTCTTCCAAGATGGTAAGGAGTTGGAGAATAAAGATTAGCAGCGGGTCAGCATCCCTACAGCAGCTCTGGGCCTGCTGGGACCTTCCTCAGCTGCAGTGATAACCTTCAACAGTGAGACAAGGCCAGGCATGGCTGCACATGTACCACACCTACATCGTGACTGCCACAATGAATAAATACCGTATTATGTACAATTCATAATATTAATGTTATTTTATATTGTACTGTATGGCTGATTAAGATGGGTCTTATTAAGCTTGTGATTACGCTACTGCTTCTTTAAAAAGCGCAAGCAGGCCTCTTTGCAAACCGCATCAACAGGTCTGTCGAGTCATGGAGTCCAACTGCGACATAATAATGCGACACTGCGCTGCCTCTATGCCCTTCAAAGCCATCACAGGAAGGCTTTCAGCAAGTCTCTCTCATCTTTCCACGGGAAATAAAGCCAAGGTCATTCATGTGTCCCGTTTCGGTTATTGCATCGCTCTGCTTCCCGTTATTGCGAGAGTTTCATTCATCTCTGAAATCTACTGGGGCAACGACGACCGACTTCATCATAACGACCAGGGGAGGCACGTAGCTTCACCTCCACTCACGTACACTCATTCCCCCCAGCAAACCGGCTTTAATCACCTCCCTATGTATCAACTTACAGCTTAACAGCAAACCAATTTCCATTCACACTACATAGCTACAGATATAAGATATTGTTAAGTCTCTGCGGTGATAAACGTTGATATATGTGCTGAGTTACATAACATGGAGACTAATCCACTTCCGCAAAGATGCAGAAATGGTAGCTGCCAATGTCACGTTACCCGCCCAGTAGGACAATTTAGCTTCAGAGGAATTCCCTATGAATTGACCCTAATTAATATATGCAGATTGTCTTTGCAATAAGGAACCTTGACATGTTAATGCTTCGGGGTGTTTACAGCTATAGTGGATTTTGGTGTCGGCTATCTGATGCAACGAAAACGACTCTGAAGGAAATTTTATACAACGACCGGGCTCTCTCCAGACAGCAAGGCCATGGCCGCATCCCCTCCCATCCTCGCTGCTCTCTTCCTGTACTGATAAAGCAATGAGGCTGTCATGCCATTCCAAACGCGGAATGAGCTCTAAGCTTAACTTCACATTATTCCACAACCCACTTTCTCATCATGTTGCCTGTCGCTCGCGCACGAGCGCCACTTTAAACGGTTAACGTTACGGAGCTGATTAAAAAAAAAGCTGGAAAGGCAACAGGATGTCCAATGGCTTCCTTTACGGTTTTTTGGTTTGGTTTTTTATTTAAGTCTCAGGGGAATGTGTAACGTAAATACTTCGTATTTAACAGTGAATGTGAAAACAATTAAACGGCGTTTTGTTTAGTTAGTTTATGGCAGGCCTACATTTGTGCACCGACAGATAAGCTAGCATTTGAAACCGTAGAAAAGGCTGACTCGTGTGGAATAGTATTAACGTCCTCAGGGTGTAAATGTGTATTCTATTCTAGCCGTTAGAAGGGCGGAGCTCTAAAGTAGCCTAACACGTTGCACGGTAAAACAGTGTAGCGGCTTACCTGACGGCTGATGCTTCTTGAGTCTGTGTGCGCAATCGACAGTGCCGCCGTCCGCTTTTATACAAGACACGTGTCTCGGGGAGCCTGGTCGCCACGGCGACGTGACGTCATGTCATCCTTTCAGGCTCCATTCGGAACGAGGGACTAGTCACGGCTGCCACAGTAACTCGAGGGATGAAGCACTGGTTAACGTCTTTTTCACACATCTTAAACTTATAGAATAGACCCTAATGTTGACCAGAGACAGCGAGAGAGAGAGAGAGAGAGAGAGAGACTGGCTGGATGCCAACGTGGAAGAGGTGGGAATGATGATGAGGATGGTTCTTTAACTGTCTATGGTTTCAACCATAGAGCACAGAATTGGTCACGCGCATGTGATGAAATTCTAAGGAAGCATAGTTTGATGCATGGACGATCACTATTTACTCAGAGACAGAAAACTAGCAGCTGTAGATTGCAATAGTCAAAATAACACATTTATTATTATTAATCAGTGGGCCGAGGCTCGTCACTGGGCATGTGGCAGGGTGCTGTTGGACTGCATGGCCTATACACGCACCAGGCCCCACTGTGCATTGATCTATTGATCTGTAAAAGACTGCAGACTGTGTGTATGTGTGTGTGTGTGTGTGTGTGTGTGTGTGTGTGTGTGTGTGTGTGTGTGTGTGTGTGTGTGTGTAGCCTTTTGATAGATGCAGCCCTCTTATGTTATGTAAGAAGTCATGAAACAAGCATGCCACGTTCTCATGGAGTCAAGCTCTTCTGCTGCTTAACTGGAGTGGATAAATGGGCTTAATTCTTACAATATAAAATAGATAATAAAATGATGCTTTTTGATTGGGAAAAGCACATATTTGTTTGATAGGTTTTGTTGTTGTTTTTATTTTGTTTAGGTTTTTCTTTGACTTTTTTGTTTGTTTTTGATTTCTGTGATTGTGAATCTTCTCTCAAAATGGTCCATTCCAAGGACCTCAAAACCTCTCCTCTCTTCTCCTCTCCTCTCCTCTCCTCTCCTCTCTTCTCCTCTCTTCTCCCCTCCTCTCCTCTCTTCTCCTCTCCTCTCCTCATGTCACAGCACGTGTCAGACGAACAAGCCTACGTGAGGGAGGATGCGTGCAGTAGTCCAGTGCAACATGGGAAATCCCTGCAGTGCACAGCAAGTATGACGGCTCGCTCATTGACAACATGATTTACACACACTGCACATCCGGTCTAGGATTTTGTCATCTCTACGGATGTAGAGAACGGGTCATCTCTTGATTGGCGTTTGATTTCGTCATTGTAACGCAATATTAGATTGATTATTATATAATGGCCTATCATAAGAATGGTAATTCATTAAATCATTTTATCTCTGTATAACTAGTTTATACTATCGCAATCCTAGCGTATGCAGCGTCTCTAAATAGTCTCTGGACAAGAAGTTAAACAATGGCACCATCTTCTGGACAAACCACCAATCTTCCTGTTTAAATTAGATGTTAAATCCATGGATTGTATACATATTGAATATATATATAGTCTATGGATACATCGAGATAAATACGGGCTGAATGTTGGAAAGTGGAGATGAAACAGCCAGCAGACAGACAAGTGGTGAACAGAATGAAGTGTGTGGAAGCATATTATTTAAAAAAAAAAGTCATAAATGAAATATATTTTAAAAATATAAAAAATAAACAAACTACATCATACGGTAGGTTATTGGTGTCCACTGTCTGTCTGTGTATTTTTTGTACAACATCCCCTATTTCTCCCATACATTTGTGTAAATGATAACATAGTCACTGGCACGGTGACATGCTACTGAAGGAGGAAACACAAGAGTGATCCCACGTGAGGGTCATGACATTTATTTGTAGTTCAGCAGGGGGCGATCTTGCCTTTGGAGTAATACGGTCAAATGAGTGTTTGTGTCTACTCACTTTCAAGCGAATCTAATGTCTTAATGAGTGTTTCTACTCACTGACAAATATAATAAAATACATAAATAATAAAGCAGTGTCTAATGAATGCACAACACTATCAAGGTGTTGAGCTATACCTTTTATTAAAGTGACTATATGTAACTTTTAAAGGTTTCTAAGACTATTTCAGTTATCAGATTTAATCTGATAATCATGAATGACCTTTAACAACAAACTAACAATGAAAAGAACGCTATTTTTATATAGTTTTTATTAATTTCTCAAAAGGATTTAGACAGTGCTACGAGCACACATTCTGAAGGGTTACAGATTTAGGCGAAACACCGGAAGAGCCTGTTGGTGTTAGTGAGTATATGGAGGTAAACGGTATCAGGAGATGTCTTTATATAGGCCTAACTGTATTTTTATTTTATTTTAAAAGTTATCTGCTCTAGTTATGGCAGATACCGTGGCAGGGCAATCACAGAAAAGAAGGAAATAAACAAAGAGCTCAAAGCTAAAAGGAAAAGTGAAAGATGACACCAAAGTTACGCTCTATGATTCCAAAACGTCCCGAATTGGCCCTTTGGGTTTCATGAAATGCGCTATATAAATCAAAGTTATTATTATGTTGGTTGTTACAACACTCTCCTAATGCTTTGAGCTCACGATGCAGCCAGGCTGAGTTACAGTATGCAACGATGCATCTGTAATTCCTTCTCTTATTGTAAAGAAAGGATTTTCTGTCTGAGCAAAACATTTATACACATACTAGAGTGGCTAATACAACAGCACCGTAAAGAAAAGCAGATGTGGTAAAAACACCACCGCTTTTGTCCAAAAGAGCCACTAGAATCAACACAAACTGAAAGTTACATATAGCCATACCATGTCTCTTTCATATACGAATTAGACTGTAAATAATGAAGTTCCGATATAGTTAATGTATACACTGTGTCATAGGCCTATGTGTTTGGGTTATTACTGTTAAAACATAATTTAGGATTCTGTGAATTAATGCCTTAAAAAAACATTTAACATGTTTGTCAGGGAATCTAAAAAAGTGTTAACAGGTAAAAAGTTTTATAACTTTTTCACAACTACACTTTTTTTTAAATTCAATACAGACCATTTTAATAAACCCCGGATGCTTCAGCCTCCCATGGGACATCCTTACAACTCTGGGAAGTTACCAGGAAATAAGAAAAGAAAAAAAACAGTTCATGGTTTATTCATCTGATATGACATGATATGAGGAAAAAATCCTTAGTGCATTCTTTGGCTTTGGTTGCCATTCATAAAATCCAAACTTTTGTTATTTTGGGTTATTTCTTTCCTCCACACATCATAGGTTGTGTCTTGGAACGGAAAGCACCTGTGTAGCAGAACAAAGTATTTATTGCTATTTAAATTTCCTAATATAAACCGTCAGCTGAAATGAGCCACTCGCCAAATGACAAATCTGTCATATACACCTCCTACCACTACTTAACAGGAAATTTAGGTCTGAGCAGAGGTGTGTGGGGGTGTGTGCAGATGTGAACATATCAGAATTCAGGCTTTCCCTCATACACAACATTGAAAAAACAAACCATTTGTCATTATAATTCAAACTTTGAAAATAATTTCCACATGTTCCAGTTATGTCATGTGTTTAATAGCCGGAACACTATGCCTAATTTTCACGTTTACATTACTCCACACACATATGATTATATCTATAGTTTTTCTTCACATTCTTAACCCACTGAAAGTGATTTAAGACAACCCTAATACTGTGAGCTCGAACAGTTCAACACACTGAGCCCATGGTAGCATTAAAACAACCTCCTGACCCCTCAGGCAGAGAGCTAGCCCTCTCTGATAATATTTTCATAAGCTGTGAATTATAAGTGTTTAAAAGGGCACTAATCGCAGAGTTCCACTCATGCCAAGAGCTGCTTAGCATCAGTAAACCACAAAGTCTGGATAGAGAGCCTAAAGGGCCAGGTTTTAGCCAAAGTTAAAACATTCATTATAACAATTATATTTTATGGCATATCTCTCTTTTAAGAAAGTATACAGTGGAAAATAAAAGGAAAGATGGGAAGGATAGAAAAAAAAAAAGAAAAGAAAAAAAAAAGCCATCTTTAATCAGATTCAAACCTTTGACACCGCTTATACATACGTGTAGCGTGGGCCTGGGGCTGCAGCATTTCAACACTTTTCCAAACTTTCTGGCAGAGCTTGAAAATGGTGGAAGAAAATGGTGAGAGAGACCGCTCGAAGGTAAAGATCCTGGCTTGAATCCTCGGGCCGGCTGAGCAAGATTCTCCCCTCTGAACAGCTGACATCGACATTCTCTTGAAGACAGTGTTTTACCTCCAGTGTACAGAAGATGATAAATGTCCAAATGAAAACACACCAAACAGAAAATAATCAGTAGTATATGAAAAAGAATGAATAGTTTTTCATTGCCACGTAAATTTTCCATGCCACATAAAAATCAAATCACAACACAAAACACAAAGTTACAAGACCTATTGTATTTCAGTGTTGTCCAGCAGAGAGCAGTGTACACCTGCCTATACTAAATGATGAGTACTGGCATTAGTTTTCATAAGGGGATGCAAAGGGAGCCTTTTTTTTTTTTTTAAGTCATAATTGTGGAGATCTCAGTTTTGTGCTCCGTTGCAGCACTACGGCAGGCTATCGGTGATAAGCAGGAATTGCAGGTGTGTTTCTGGATCTCACTTTCACTTATAGCAAATACTGGAAAAAAAAAAGCATGGGCTTTACACACAAGTGAGTTGAAGAGAGAGTCTGCTGCCTAAGCTCCGCCAACCCTCTCTGGCGAAACAACCACTGCTTGACGATGGAAAAATAATGTGCTCTAAATGTGCATCGATTGGGATTTTTCACGGGAATGTCGTCACAGTTTGAATACTGAAAATGCAATGGATTTCATCAATGGGCCTTAGGCTAATTCACCACTAAGATGCTTTAAGATGAATTAGCTGAATTCTCTGTGTTGACAGCTAAGCTAATTAGGCTATTAGTGTTAACAGTAAACTGCTGGTTTAATGAAGGAGCATAAGCTAATGCTAAGTGACGGTACTGTATAGTATAGAGCATAGACTAAAGATAGATGACACATCTCCACTTCCTCCCACTGTACAAAAGTGAAGCCAAAATATCCCGGATACGGGCGCCTCCATCTTGTTGTTTTGCAGCCAGAGTCTGCGCAGTAGTTATTGGGCAAGTCCCGCCCATATACCCATATACCAATCACGAATCAATCACAGCTGTCAATTATGACGTTTCACCCCTTTATTTCCCGCACCATATACCTAATATAAACCAAACTTAGGCTATTTGTAAAATGAACTCTTGAACAAACATCAGTGTATTCTAAAATGCCAGAAACCATCCTAGGGAAAAATGTATTTGACGTGTACTTTAATTTTTTTAATATGGCCAATGTCCCATCCGCTAGTCTCGCAGGGCGAGACCCTCCTCCACAGTGCCGGGAAGGAGGGTCTGGTGAGTCCACACAGCATTCCCGGATAGGAGAGAACGTACTCTGGTTCATTGGCATTTCTTTAAACCAATCACAATCGTCAATGGCGTTGCTAAGCGGCGACAGAGCCACGGTTTCCTGCTGGACTGGAGGCTGCATTTTCAGGACCGTGTTTCTAGGATCCTAGTTTTTCAATACACCACTTATCAAATTGGATGTTCATAAACATTTAAAAGGTTAATATCACCCAAAATCTACTTTCTGTCCAAATATAAGCGCTCATATTGTGCTCATTTTCAGGATCATAATTGTATTTAGAGGTTTTACCACAACAAGTTTATGTGGTTTCATTTTCAAAAAACACCATATATTCGTTGTACTGTGCATTGGTGCAGCTCTTCTTTTCACCCTGTGTGTTGAGCTCTCTGTTTTAACTACAGAGTGAGGCATCACACTTAGGTTCCATCTTTGATGGGAGTCGCACATGTGCAGTACTTCAAGTTTAAAAAGGTTTTTCCACCAAGATACTACTTTTAGGATCGCAAATCAACTCGGTTTCTACAAGTTGCATTTTGGGGAATTTGTGTAATTAGCATACTTAGCTCATTAACATGCAAACAAAGATGTAGTTTCTGAAATGGATTTTAATTGAAAAATGGTAACAGCACTACCTTTTAATTGAGTGGTCTTCCTTCTTTCCCCCTTTTTTTAAATTGTCTGCAGAATTCCTTCACTTCACTAAAATAGTAAGTGGAAAACATAATCACTGCTCATTATGACAATGTTGGTATCACTTAAAAAAGATGCATCCATTACCAATGCTCAACTATCCGTAAGGTATTAACTAATATTAGGAAGTAGTTGATACAGATTTAATGGAATTGTGAAAATAAACCTGTGAAATGGTCTGGGATGATAATGTGTCCCAGGTACTGCAATGAACATTAAACCTTTCACGTACACTCAAGACAGTGAAGACCAACCTAAGGACAAGCTTTTATCATCTTTTGAAGTAATGTGATGGCAATTGTTAAATTAACAGGTAATATAGTACACCTAGTTGGATTCACCAAATATCAAGACACCAACTTGTCACAATCAGCAATGTTACTCACACCCAGCTTGATGTGCTCTTCTTCCATTTTTTGTGGGAAATGCGGTCCTGTCGTGTTATGAATCCCACTCGCTTTCTTGACAAGACCCGTCCTCTAGTCAGGGTCCGAGCATTGTGATCCTGAAAATGACGTCCTGAAAGTGCAGCCTCTGGTACGGCAGCTATATGCTACTCACAGTGCTGCTGCAAACTAGCCTCAGGAAGGAGCTTGTTTTGGTGGAACATGTGTACGTTTATACGTTGTTTTAGTCGTGCAACAGAAAACTCAGATTGGACAGATAGTCTAGCTAGCTGTCTGGATTTACCCTGCAGAGATCTGAGGAGCAGTTAACCATAGTCCTCAGAAATCCCCCAGAGTTGACAACGGCATCACAAAGAAAGTGGAAGGCAACGGACATCCGGTTGAAAAGAAGGACATCCGGCGGAATTTACCGGTGGCACCGGAGCAATCCAGGGAGTGGAACGTCCTGGATATGGACTACCCATCCGCTAACAAGGGGGTGGGATTTATGCTCTATAGCAGTGGTTCTTAACCTGGGTTCGATCGAACCCCAGGGGTTCGGTGAGTCAGTCTCAGGGGTTCGGCGGAGGTCAAGACACACACCCGACTCATATGATTCGTGATGACACGCCCCGCTTGGCCATCATCAGAAGGGTTCGGTGAACGCGGATATGAAACTGGTGGGGGTCAGTACCTCCAACAAGGTTAAGAACCACTGCTCTATAGGCTACTGAAGCCGGCCCCCAGGGGGCGATGCATCAACCCTTGGTGTAGAGCGTATCAACCATGTACCCACCTGTATTTATGTCAATACAAAGTATTCTCACTCAACAGAAATAGACTTTTTATGAAAACCGCTCATGTACATCAATTAGCCCAGCCTTGTCTACATTAAAGACGCAAATACATGTACAAATATCATTTGAAAAGTAACTTTCAATGTGATTTCATAAAACTCACCTCAACTCACTCAATCCCCAAAATCTGGATGGTGGAAAACTGAGCAATGACGACCATCAAGTTGGGACTCTGCATGCATCCACAGGCTCCGGTGATTTGGTTGTGTTGAAAGAAACTTCTCCCACAGCTGCTCTCAATGTCCTCCTGATTCACTGCAGCAGAAACAACAGCCTGGGGCACCTGAAAAATGTACAGCTAGGATTATGCAGAGAATAATGCAGGAGCTGCAGGACCTCCAGCCAGCCGCTTCCTCAGATGAACACCAGTGCTGTCTGCCCACACACATGCACGCACGCACGCACGCACGCACACAGACACACACATAGCATGCCTATACAGAGTAGATTGACCAAGCATTGGGAGTGGGTGAACAGTGAGATAGCTACCTGTATGTGTTGAATCATCAACCAATAAATCATCAATCTAAATCTTTCTTATATCATTTCTAGCATTGTTAATCTTCTTTTCATTGATATTTCTCAGTGTCTTCACCCTTAATTCCAACAAGAATACTGATGGATTTATACTTTATGATTTTATTAATCCTGCAAAGGGAAATTACAATGTTTTCAATCTGTTGTTATTACACACAGGCCTGAACTACCCACACATGTTCGGTACCTACACATGCACTAATGGAGAGATGTCAGAGTGGGGGGGGCTGCCCATAGAAAGGTGCCCCGAGCAGTTGGGGGTCCGGTGCCTTGCTCAACAGCACCATTAAGATTTAAACATTAAACAAATAATCCTCTTAAAGGCCAGGTCATTAGCTTCAACTTTCAAACTGAGTCAAATTACAACTTAATGTTCACTCACTTTTTTTAAAAAACAGCTACCTGCATACCTTCCATGTGTATTGTGAATCATTTTTTCTTTATTTAATTTGTCATGTAAAGCATCTTTGAGTATGTTGGGAAATGCTAAAAACAATGTAATGTCAAATACTAAAAGGATTTGTACATTATATAATACTTATGTTTGTGAACTGCATAGTATCTTAATTATGATCTGAGGTCTCTCTACTGTGCTGTATATCTCTTCCACTTCCTCTCCAGCCTCTTCCATTCTGCCGTGTTTTCATTGGCCTGGCATCGAGGGACTGGAAGTGTCACCTCATCACGGCAGAGTTTTGTTTCCCTTGGAGGCTGCAGGAGGATGTCTGTTAATCTGATCTTAAATCTTCAACCTGGATTTGGCAGCTTCTTACAAACACTATTGGCTCTCAATATAAGAAATCCTCCTCACAGCATTGTCTATCTGAAAGATAGAGTGCCTGTAATAACTCCACAGTCAGCCTCAGCGCTGTGTGGGACTGTGCCAGTTTTTAACCTTTCCTTACTCCTGCTGGGTTATTACAGTGGAAGCAAACAAGGTATTGTGCAATAACTTGCTCTCAAATTCTACCTCGCTTCCACCGCGATGCATTTTACATCTGGCAGTCTGATAAAATACACTTGAATGGGCAATTTATCAGTCATATGCAGTGAGCAAAAAGGAATTAGGTCTAGCTGCATGACATTAACTGGTTAGAGTCAAGTGTACAGTACAGGAAACATGCAGCAAGTCCACTCTACACTGTCAAAAAAAAACACAATATGTTTGAGCCAAAACATTATTATTTACAATTATTAAAAACCTTTGCTGAAAACATTTACTTAACTTGTTTTGATTGGATTTTGTGTATGAATTCTAAGACATTGTACCACGAGATGAGAATAGTGATTTAAATTGGAATGATCTGAGCTGACTATAATTTGCTCCACCAGTTTCACACATCAATCTGTTTACAGGTGTAATACTACATGTGAAACAAGTTGTATAAATGCTCTTTAGCTGATAAAGTCCTCAAGTGATGCTAAAGAGTTTAAAAATGAAAAGAAATCTGGGCGTGTGACGTCAGGAAGAAGTGAGCTTACCGACCCTGTGGCCTTTTATGACCTTGAGGATGACAATATTTGATAGTGGCATAAAAGATGGTTATTTACCGAGCACAGGTATTTGCGTGGTACAATGTGCGTGTATGTGTTTAGTGCATGTTAACATTCTATAATTAGTTTTCCAGTTGGGGAAAAGTGATGTGCTGGGTATACATAAAGTTTATGTTTTGTGTCTCTAGGTGAGTGTGTTTGGGAGTATGTTCAACCACTTGTTGAGGTTTGGATTCAGCACATCACTTAAAGTTCAGTCGTATAGTGGTTTGGGCGAGTGTCAGGGTTGAAGAATGTGTGGAGTGTGTGTGGAGTGTGTGTGTGTGTAAGTGAGTAAGACAGAGAGAGAGAGAGAGAGAGAGAGAGAGAGAGAGAGAGAGAGAGAGAGAGAGAGAGAGAGAGAGAGAAATGTGATGAGTTTGTGGTGTGTGTGTGTGAGAGTAAGAGAGAGAAAGAGAGAGCGAGAGAGTGAGAGAGAGAGAGAGGGAAATGTGATGAGTTTGTTTGTGTGTGTGTGTGTGTGTGTGTGTGGTGTGGTGTGTAGGACGTGGTATGGCAAGCATAGGACGACATTCTTAAGAGTACAACGTGTCTCTTCTCTTTTGCTCACCTTATGTCAAAAACATCAGGTGGCTCTCCAGAGAGATGAGCAAATTTTCTTGGAACAGAAAGCCAGGTAGGAGAGAGAGAGAGAGAGAGAGAGAGAGAGAGTGAGAGAGAGAAAGAGAGAGAGAGAGTGAGAGATGATCAAACTCTTACCCGAATACATACGGACTGTGTTTCAGCTAATTTTAGGCTGAAAGTGACCAGTAGATGAAATTGACTCAGCAGACATGCTTTTGTCACAATAGTACCTAACTATATCAAACAAATAAACTATATTTCATCAATAATAGTTAGAATAGTACTATATATTCATATAGTTGAACAGCTGTAAAAACAGTCACAATCGACTCCTTGCCACAGAATTTTAAAACAGTGATCATCATGTTACTACTTAAATCTTACAGGGACTAATGCTATGAAATGACTAAAGCTATTAAAATGCAAAGTTATTGTTAACATGGGAATCAAACAGTCCTATCATTTTTATATAATGAGAGGCCTGTAAAATACCGATTTCTTTTTCCTTTTCAAATCATATATGTTAACCTTGACTCAGTCAATAAGTTACAGAGTGGGAGCCGTTTCCATGGTTTTTCTCCTTATGCATTTTCTTCTATTCTTAAAATATTGCATGCAATAACATGCTGTGTATGAAATCAAGGAAATGCATGGCTGCATTTTTCCATAAAACAAACCACCACAGGAATAAAAGTTCTTTAAGGATATTTCCTAAAGAGAGCACTTTGTTGGATTTCTAAAAAGGATTTCAGTTTAATAACAGTGAAAGATATATAGAAATTTAACGTAAGAAATTGTAAAAACAAATCACATGTTACAGACCAAATGAGCTTTGACTATATTCCCCAGCATTACGGATTTGAGGCCGTTTCTCGTTTTAAATGGGATTAGATTGGTTTCTTTATAATATTGCTCTATGCTGTTACGTAATATTGAAGTACATACAGACACACAATAAACTACTACGATGGACAAATAGCTGCTAAGTAAAGTTCTTCTACAAAATACCCAGCTAAATGTTCAACTCCTGTCCTCTCCTCCTTACTTTCCATTGCACTTTTTTCTCGTGTCTCAGTCCTATTTCTCTCCTCTTTGTTTGCCTTTTTCTCTCTTCTTTTTTTTTTTCGATATGTGGATCACAAGGCATATTAACACCTTGACTTTACTCATCTTCTCCTCCTCTCTCTTCTCCTCTCGCCATCACGCGTCAACACCCAGTCCCACGTGTGACCTCCTTCCTTTGTTTCACTCCTCATCTTTCCTTCTCTTTCATCACTATCACATGTGCCACTTAGTAAATCAAGGACTGTTCATCAAGGTGTATTAAACACATTGTCCAACGGTTGGCCACCCAAGAAACCTATCAATACACTTTCCACTTGTTTTTCCAATTCTTTTGTATTTTCTCGCTGTCTTTTTCACTTAATTCTGCCTATTTATTGTTCGTTTCTCTCTTTCTCTCTGCCTGCTTGTCTCACACTTCATCTCTCAGTCTCTCTCCACACCCGGTGTCTGTACAGTATGTCTATGTTTGGGTCTCTCTCTCTCTCTCTGAATGCTGATGTCATGTGTTTGCATTGGGCTTCTCTGCACTCTTTGACATGTATATGATGTGATAATGTTTATCCAGACAACTCCCTTAATTGGCTGTTTAAATATCCAAAACAATAATTCACACCTCTCAATTCCTGAGGACTAGTGAATGAGCTCGTGCAAGACCGCTGGAGGTCCGGCTCTTCATGCAGCTCTCTGCACTTCAAGCATTAAAGAAACCAACAAATTGGTACAAATTCGCAATAAGCTGCAACCGTCTTCGTGTTAACTGGAATCAGTGAGAATAGAGAAGAGATGTATCTTCTTTGTAGCGGTGTCCCACAGTGCTGCACACAGAGCAGCACACAGCTGCAGCTGATCTACGCTCTACACAGAAACTGAATGTCATGGGCAAATACAGTGGGGCCTCCTCTCCATCATGTTTAGACACACACCTTCCCTCCTCCATCAAACACACCAATCAATCTGCTTCGCTATGATATGTTGTTGTGTCAGAATCAGACCTTGACCCTTGAACCACCTCAATGACAAACCTAAAAATGCAAATTGCTTATATAACTGCAAAATATGGTTCGGCCCCTGCTCTGATATGTTATTATAATATAATAGATTATGTATTTACATGATACTCATATTCTTTCACATTTTTATTTTACTCATCCTGTGGTCATTGCAGTATGTGTACCAAGAGATGAGGATAATGATTCAAATTGGAATGATCTGAGCTGACTAAAAATTGACTTCACCAGTTTCACACATCAATCTGTTTACAGGTGTAATACTACATGTGAAACAAGTTGTATAAATGCTCTTTAGCTGATAAATGTCCTCAAGTGATGCTAAAGAGTTTAAAAATGAAAAGAAATCTGGGCGTGTGACGTCACGAAGAAGTGAGCTTACCAGACCTCTGTGGCCTTTTTATGACCTTGAGGATGACAATATTTGATAGTGGCATAAAAGATGGTTATTTACCGAGCACAGGTGTTTGCGTAGGTACAATGTGCGTGATATGTGTTTTAGTGCATGTTCAACATTCTAATAATTAGTTTTCCAGTGTAAGGGTTGAATGAAGTGAGTCAGTGGCGTGTGTGTGTTTGTGTGTGTGTGTGTGTGTGTGTGTGTGTGTGTGTGTGTGTGTGTGTGTGTGTGTGTGTTCGTAAAAGCAACAAGCAAGCAAACTTAACACTTCAAATCCACCACATGGATATATGAAATAAAAAACAGAGCTACTTTTCTAGCTCTCTCTTTTTTCAAATCAAAATCTTGTCATCTGCACATCCACAGTCTAGACAGTGAGAGAGGATAGTGAACTGTTCATGAGCAAAGCTCAAACCCACGTTGTTGCCAGCACACGGCCTCAGCAAGGGACGCCCTGGACCTTCTCTCAAATGGGCCCATCATCCGGCCATTCACCCCTAGCCGTGAGCGACAGACACAAGCCAGGATGTCCTAGTACTAAGCCACAATGCTGTAGCCTATCAGACAAGGTATTCACAGCTAGTAACATCTCAAACCCAATGATGATCATTGTGGTTGTGTTTATTAATGAAGCCTCAGCCGTCAAATAAAAACAAAAATGTACAATGCCGTTATCTGCATTATGAATAAAATACAAATAATAAAATGTCACTGGCTACAGATACCCCAAATTACACTAAATGTAATCATAAAACATTACAGGGTATTACTGACAACCCTTTCAGAGATAAAGTAGGCTACTTGCTGTCCCTGACCATGGGGATTAGATGTTCTGTAGGCCTGTTACTAACTACAGAGAGTTAGTTACTGCCCTGTCATCTTTTATACTGAAATTAACAATCTTCAACCTAAATAAGCAAATGGATTTAAATATAAGGTTATTAGCTATTATTGATGACATAATATTTGTTGCTTTTGTTGCATTGAATAACCTAATTAATATAATTTTTCAATGTCTTATTGCACTTTTGATTCATATTAAGGCTGTGAAATGATGAAAATGACTAGGCACTATTTATTGTGTCTGTGAAGCCTTTTGCAAACAACCACCAGGTCTTCGCCAGTTCCACAATAGTAAATACAAATATGATATGATTAAACACGTTAAGTTTGACAGCACTAAATGGCATGATCATTTTTATAATCATGATGCACATCCATGTTGATAGCTGACTATGCACTTTGCTAAGAGAGGGATAAAGGCAGCCTATTTATCGAACTAGTGTCCTGCTCCTGGCTCTTCCCAGTACCTCTTGCTGATGTGAAAATAACTCATAGACAGTTAAAGAAATGGACCAACAGTCCCCGTTGATTTGGACGGAGAACAGTGAAGGATATTAGAAGCCCTTTTCCGGTGATGGCTGAGCGTTCCTGCTCAGCCTCCAACTGAGCTCGACGACGTAGATGTGATGTGAGCAACCTGTCTGAAAGTTGTAAGTCTTCTGGTAGCTGTGCCGAGAAAAATCTCAATCATTCCCAATCAGCAGAGAAAGAGAGCGTAGGTACATGCTAGGCAATAACATAGGCACAGGCTTTTCATTACTTAATTAGTGCTAACTGAAATGCTAGTTAACATTAGTAATTAAACCTAAACAGCTAATGTAAGTCCAAACTGTCTGTGAGCTTATCCTGTACTATATGGTGATTCCTCTACTATGCGACAGTAAGTCGGGTGGTTACGAAACAATCACCTATTTTTACAAAAACGTCTGATACGGAGCCATACCGTGAGCTACAAGGTAATGGAGCCTCTTATACATTGTCGTGGACAATGGACAATTAGAGTCTTGAAACGCTTCAGATGTAGAGTTATTCGCTGTCAAAGTCAAAGTCAGTGGAATGCTAACGGCAGGTGATGGCTTGTTAGCATCAAAATGACGTCAAGGGAGCTTTGCTTAGGGATGGGCGGATCGATCTAAATATCGATAGTATCGATGCCAACGCTGGTATTGGTATGGGGATTTATCGAGATTAAAACTGTAATTGAATCGATATTTTTAATTTAGATATCTTCCTCTACGTTCACTATACTTTGCGTGTCTTCCACCTTCCTGAGCAAACGCCGCTTTCACATCTTGGCCCACATTGCTCCCCCCCCCCCTCCGCTCCTCTGCGTGATTCGTTGTTGTGTCGTCACGTGACTCACTGACACAACGCGCAGAGGAGCAGTGACTTGCTTATTCATTCTACAGTGCCTAATAACTATAATTGTGCACTTCAATACATTATAAAGAAATATTGCCTAAGAATTGATCATTCATTCACCTCAGAAATAAGAAATGCTCTCCCTACACAAAGTATTTTTTTAAGTAAAAAGTATCGTATTGGTATCGGTATCGGTATCGGCAATAACGGACCTATATGTATTTGTATCGGATCGATACCAAATTGTAGTAACGCCCACCACTAGCTTCGCTTAGAGAGGAGAGGCTTACCCCCTTGAAATAACTCTGCTGTCTGTAGTCTTCTTCTCTAGTTTTGTTTTTACACGTTACATATATGTGATCGTAATAGCGCCCCTGGTGTTGGCTGTTAATATCGCTTTATTAGACTTTTTTGTGCCGATTCGGCCGTTCTGGACTTTTCCCAAACGCACAGATTGTCAGTCCGTCCCTGGCCTCAGCCCGCTGAGCCACAGATCACCTTGTTAGTCTTGATTTCAGATTCTGACCCAAACCTAGAAGTTCCATCTGTGTGATTCACTCCAAGGTTGACTGAAGGATCACATTGCCCTCTGGCTTCCTGTGTGTGTGTGTGTGTGTGTGTGTGTTCATGTTCTTTTTTAGGGCTTGTTCGTGCATACATATAACATATGTCTGCATAGTGCACAACTTTGTATTTGTACCAGTGTGGATATTGTGTGTGTGTGTGTGTGTGTGTGTGTGTGTGTGTGTGTGTGTGTGTGTGTGTGTGTGTGTGTGTGTGTGTGTGTGTGTGTGTTGAACGAGGGCATGTATGGGTTGAGGAGAAGATTGATGGTCCTGGAGGGACTCGGCAGCTGGAACAGAGAACACCAGACAGACGGACAGACGGATGGAGAGAAACAGGGGAATAAATCAGACGAGAGAGGAGAAAAGGAAGGTGGCTGGAAGTGTAGAGCAAAGAGAGAAATGGAGAGATGAAGAGAAGGAGGGGGATATATAAAAAGAGATTTGTCCAGACAAACAAACTGCAAATTCTTCAGAAATGATGTGATGCAAGATTTAAATAATAGCCCAGTAGGCTGCAATATGTGCCGTCATTCAGAAATGCCAGGAGACCATAGGAAATATCATATAATACTAATGTATCTGACCACAGCCATTCTAGACTCTCTGCAGACACAGACAGACACACACACACACACACACACACACACACACACACACACACACACACAACATACACACACACACACATCATGTCCCTCTCTCACTCTTCCTTTATTTCACTTCACTTCTTTTTCCTCTTGTTACCACATCCCTTACTTTCTTATCCCTTTTGCTGCTAACCCTTTCAAAGCACACACACACACACACACACACACACACACACACACACACCCACACACACACACACACACGCTAAAGACCTCTCTCTCTCTCTCTCTCTCTCTCTCTCTCTCTCTCTCTCTCTCTCTCTCTCCTGACCACATCCCCTCCTCTCTCCTCCCCTCCCAACCTCAGGTCGTGTGGTAATGAGTGTGTGATGGAGCCTCGTGGCTACCAGACTGGCAGAGGTATTTTTAGCACTTCTGGTGGTTTCCATCACTAAATATGCTCCAACTTCATTTTTCAAAATTGAAACCAACCTCAAAGGGAGAAATGGATAGTCTGTTGCAGTTAGTTTAAGCTATTAGACATTGCTGTTAAACGTAGTGCCGAGATTTGAGGATTGATGGGCAGGATGGTAATTGGTGATAACTGAAAAAATAACTATAAAAAAGTTTTCAAAAAAAAATAAAGGCATAGCATCTAACACGGGGAGAAGTAGAAAGCAAAAGTTACACTACCTCGGTGCTACAGTTACTTCCTTTGAGGGAAAATAATGAGTGGAAACAATCATCACATTCAATCAGTCAAAGCAAAGAATTTTCCTTAATGTGGCAACCGTTTTTTTATTCTTTATTATTTCAAACAGATGTAATGCGTTGCAGCAGGAACGGTAATTAAATTTAACTTGGCATTAGCATTTTACCTGTCCATAAGTGTAATCATAACATGACTCTATACTGTATATTTACTTATAAAGGTGGCAACCAATTACCTAATGTTTGATATAATCAGGAGAGACACTCTTTGACGTGACAATTATAAAAAAGCATAACATGGGTTAACATAGGTTTGGCACTGGTCCCATTGCTCGGACCCACAGTTGTATGGAAGCAACAATGTTGATGTTGTGGAGGAGGAGGGTTACACAACAAAATACACAAAAAACAGAGAATTGTATGAAAAAGAATAACAATAAGTCTTGGAATTCTGCTACAATATCAACATCCTCAACAGCAACACAATTGCTGCTGGCTTAGCAATCTAGCTTTTTTCCCCTGACACGTGCCATAGAGATATTATGTTGCATGCGGTTGTATGCCTTGAAAAAAGTGTGCTCCAAAACAAAAAAATGTTGGCCTCAAGGAGAAAGTAACACTACGTATTGGTAGTTTCCCTGAAATGACGCCTGACCTGACTGGACAGTTTGGCCATGCTCACGTGTCCTGTTTTTGGTTATAGAAAAAGTGCTGCATTAACCATATTTTGTGCTGATGAAAACGCGTCATGCATTGCTCACTTTGTTTCACAACCAGTCAAACGCAGTTGCCACTAAACGTAACTCTCCAACACTTAAACTCCTGAAACTCCCCTAACGCAGTCAATTCGTTCCCATAAGCATCCCACAAAACTTTCCTTCACTACTTTTTCCATTTTCAGCTTGTTGTTGTCATCTTAAACTGTTAGCAGGCTCGACTGTGAAACCTCAGTGATAAGTCCCTCCATAAAAGACAACGGTGAAACTGAATTTTTATGGACAAGTTATGGAAAATACTTATAGGCCTATCCAACTTGGTTTTCTGTGCTTACTGTTAAAGGAATAGTTTGAATTGTTTGGAAATAATAACGTTCTTGCAGACAGTTAGATGAGAAAACTGAAACCAATCTCATGTTTCTGTGGAAAATGTGGAGCAGGAAGAATTAACTTACCTACACTGGCTCTCAAAAGTTGAAAAACATTCCCACCCACACCTCTAAAACTCACTAAATAACTAATTACCTTGTTTCCTTAATTTTTTACCTAAATACAAATGTAAAAACGTGTTTTTTTACAGAGAATGAGCTTTAAATATTTCTCGGTGAAACTCCCAGAGAGGGTTATCGTCACAATGAGGTTGCCAGGTACTGAAGTGTTGGGCATGTAGATAAACTGTTGTTCCACAAAAAATGAGACTGTCCTACCCCAAAAAACAACCCCATTGGTCATTTGTACAAGCAGCGATTACGACCCATATTGAAGCTTATTGTTAGCCGGCGTACTCTAGCTGTAGTAATAATGATGTGAGCCAAGCAGGAAGTCATGTACTGTGATATTAGTGAGGGGGAGTGGTGGTGATGGATGGATCCAATAAACACAGGACTTTCACCCAGGAGACCCCGTGTCCTGTTTTAAATCTATCTGAAAAGGACAGTAAATCACGAGTTATTATAACTTTAGAGAACCGGGAACTGCGTCACATTCTGCATCACCTGTAATTGCGCCATATACCTACGTGCGGAAGTGAAGAAACTAAGGTACTGTTTTGAACCCAAACCACAAACTTATCTATCGGTTTGTAGTTTTGTTGCCAAACGGTACGTTTCACAACTTTAAGTCGCTATAGTGCGTAGTTTCAGTCTCCCCCATGAGGAACTCTAAGTAATGACAACAACAATGTCAGTGCGTCCACATGATACAAGCCTTCTGTGATCACGCACCACCCCAACCCCTCCTCCACGTAGTTACTTGTAGCCAAGGAGGACACGGAGGTTTAAATGAAAATGATGGACTCTTCGGAAGAAGTTATTATCGTCACTGATTTTCTGCGCACAAAAGTCGCCGTCCGACACCGGTTTCTGAACACAGACCTACTGAGAAGCACAGAGAGAGGTGCGTGGAGCTGAGAGTCTTAATTAGCTTTGTATCAACTCATTTGGCAATGGCCTGAATGTAAAAGACTTTCATTAATATAAAAAGTTCGCTTTAACAAAGTCTTTAGGAGTTAACAATTTGGTTGTATGGTTTGGAGAACTTATTGCAACAAAAAGTTACATAATTATACCCTGTGAAAGCAAATACATATATTTCCCAAAATGTTGAACAATCACTTTAAGGTTTTCGGATTTCCTTAGTTACTAGCTTACCAAGAGGAAACCATAATTGATTTAAAGATCATTTTACTCTCTATAACTTGGCTACAGTAATTTTAATCTTTGAAGTGTGCAACTGTTTTATGTGGTAAAACTGTCAACAACTGAAGAGAACACCAGACCCTTTTCCATTGACTCAATAGTCCAAGTTCCAACATTCATTGTTTTACAGTCCAAAATAACACTAAAAGGGATTGTGGGAGTTAGTTGAATCTTTTTGAACAATCAATAAAACGTCAAATGATCCATCCTTAATTCCTGTAAGAAACAAAGAGAAATGATAGAAGGCCAATAATCTACTTTACTCCCTCATGTTGTTGTAGATTTTCTGAGGCCAGATTAAGTGTAGGCCTATCTAGAATTATAAAACATATTTACTGTCTATTTCAGAACAAACATTTACCATATTTGTCATGGGGAAGAAATAGAACTTTCTGCGTTGTACTGTAAATCATTTAATTTATGCTGAACAAAATATTATCATTTGTTGATTTGGCTTCTGGACTGATTGATGGCTCACAGCGGAGCCGGGATCTTATTCTGCCTTTCATTTGAAAGCTCCGACATTTTTGCAGAGCGCTCCATCTCCCCCATCTTTATTTCTGTTGGCAGGCTCGTCTCATTCTCTCTGAACATCGTTCGTCTCTCACAAGGAGGCTCATTGTCCTGGAGGAGAAGGTTGCTTTATGGTCCACACAGAGACAAGTGGCAGAAGCACATTCCAGAGCTTATTGGTGGCTGTACCACTGCTGGGGTCGGTTCACTTTAAAGTGTAAACAGACGCGGCTCTTCCTGTTCTCTAGATGTTTTCATTGCTTTCTCATATTTCCAAACATGATCACATTTTAATTTGCAACCATGGCAACCATTTCTATTGTGCCAAAGCCAAACACTGAGGAAGAAGCACTTCCTGCAAATGAAATAGACATCCTTGGTTGTCCATCAAGTCATTTTGTCTTTACTGGAAGCATCTTTTATTAATACTGTCTGTATGGTTCTGGCTTCTCTTTCGTTTCTCCTCCTGTCTTGTCTGCTTGGTCATTTGAGTCTATGCAGGAGTCAGTAGGCCTTCTGGGAAATATAGCTCTGAACGCACTTATCATTTCCACTTAAAGCTCAGCTTTATTTTGCATGTGCCTGTGTGTGTTTGTGCAGTGTCTACATGAAAATGTTTCATGGCCTACTTTGATCAACAAAAAAATATGAAAAGTAATAAAGTCTTTTAAAATAAATCAAATCGTATGTCAAGTAAATGCACACGGTGTGCTGATAGCTTCTGGCCAAACTCATCCATCTTGGTGGATGTTGATGAAGTATTTAAATATACAGGAGCAGCATTGTTTTATCAGATGCAGGGCCTGCACACTGTCAGAGGTACACATCCAGCAACTCATACACTGGCTCCAATATTTCACAAATGAAATAAAAGCTATTAAAATGTCAAAATAAGTAGTCTGACTTTCTAGGGAGAGTCTTTAATTTCTTTCATTTCCAGTATATAATTTTTTTTCATTAAGCCTTCTTTTGCAATGTAGTAAACAGTTATATAAGCTTTGTTTCCATCCACACCTTTTTATCCAAATTAAGGGATATTGAATGAAAAATGCCTTATGGAAACAG